>NW_026778991.1:337500-539601 GCF_030144855.1 Hypanus sabinus
CGAGTCGGGAGGCGTTACGGTTGTAGACAGCGTGGAATTGGTGCCAAGGGAGTCTTTACCCCATGAATTCAGAGAATTCAGGAGCGATGCGAGACTTAGAACTGATAATCCTAAGAACCATGGAACGAGGTTACCCAAACACGAGTCGAGCAACGATCTGGCAGCTCCTTGTCGTGGTCACGAGGTTTTTATACTGCATTTGCTGATGGACAGCGGGTGTGTGTACTTAATGCAACCTGAGAATGACTGGGAACTAAGCGAGGTGAATGAGGCCCAATTCCTGAGGGAACTAGCCAGGTGGGCGATTGCCTGAACGGACCGTGACAGCTTCATCTTTAACGTTATGACTTTCCGAGACCAGTTTGTCTTCTACTCACTAAGCGATTCGCAGTAACAGACATTGTGACCCGGGTGCCCAAACCTTTCCATGCCACTTTAAGTATTTGGATTTCAGTAGTAATATGGTAAACTGGATTTACAGATGACACCTAGATTCAGAGCGCGAGTGGAGAGCCAAGTAGGTTATCGAAAGTTGAAGATGTCTGTAGCAGTTGGGTAAATCGGCTGAAGATTTTGCAGTGCAATGAAATATGGACCAGTGTGAAGTGTTGCACTTTGCCAGGAACAACCAGTGCAGGGTGAATGGTAGGAGATTGTCGTCTGCGGAGAGCAGAGGAATCGGCGAATGCAGGAAAAATATCCAGAAGCTTGAAACGTCCGCTCATTAGATGGTGCCTGACCTGGTATGTTTCCTGCAGTCAGTTCCTGGTCGCATTTTATACAAAGGATAGTTAGTTCTGCAGGACCTCGCGGGACATCAAGCGGGATTGTGGCGGATCCCAGTGTATAACTCCCTGAAAGTGGCTACTCAGGGTGGGTGGTAAAGGTGGTGTCGGGACTGCCTGTCTTTAATAGTCGAGGCACTGGGTTCCAGTGTCAGGTAGACACTGTACTTTGTAGTTTTATAAATCTCTAATTTAATCGTATCTGAAGCGCTGCGATTCTATTATAGGAAAACATGGAGGCTTTGGACGGCAGGTCGAGAGGTTTGCCAGGATTCTGACTGGATAAGGAGAGTTTGGACAAATTAGGGATATTTATTTCTGGAGCGGCAGAGCCTGAGTGGTGTCTGGGAGAAGTTTATTGGAATATGAGAAGCACAGACACAGTGGACAGCATGTATCTTCGTCACTAAGGAGGAAAAGTCTAATTCCAGAGCGCATGTACTTAAGGTAAAATCTAGAACCCTAACTGATGAGTCATTTTTGCACTACTTATGTATTTTGTAATTCAGTGTAATTTTGTATCTTTTCTTAATACCTCCGATAGCAGCAACTCGCTGCACTCCGCCAGGGTGATGGAGTGGAAGAGGAGGGGCTGAGTATGGCACAGATTTCCACCCGGCCTATCATAGTTCAGACCCACCGCTGACCCCTGCTCTCACTGGCTGAGCTGCCTGTCATTCAACTAGTTCATCTGAACGTCAGTCACGAGAGAGGTGGAGATGTGAAAATAGTATCTATGTTGCCTTGTGTAAATAGTGGCACTTGCAGTTCAACGCGCTAAAGTACAGCTGAACGTCATATCCAGAGGGCTTGCAAAAAGTTAAAACAGTTTCAGACTGGTCAACTTGATAAATCGTTCCCAGTCAGAGAACAGAGTGTGACGTCCGTGGGTACTGTAGTCGCTGGATAAATGGGCGCTGGATAAATTTTGCAGCTGGCATATTATGTGGATCATTGTTGCACTTTGCCAGGAATAACCAGGTAGAACTTACACAGTGACTGGTAGGGGATTGTTGTCTGTGGAGATCAGAGGGATCTGGGAATATACTCCCGTACGTCAAGGTGGAGTCACGAAGAGAGCTTTTGGCACATTGGCCTTCATAAATAAAAGTACTGTTAACACGAATTGGAATGTTATGTTAGGGTTGTAAAGGACGTAAGTGAGGACAATCCTGGAGTATTGTGTGCATTTTGGGCCACCTATCTATAGGACAGATATCAAGGGGATTGAAAGATTACTGATAACATTTCTGATGATTTTCCCATGATTTGAGGACCTGAGTTGGAGAGAATGATTCAACTGATATTTTTCCACCTCAGCTTGGGCGAGACTAGAACAAGAGGTCATAAGTTAATTGTCAAAGGTGAATTGTTTAAGGGGAAGATGAGAGGGAGATTCTTAATTCAGAAAGCACAGTGAGTGTGGATTTGCCAGAGAAAGTGGTGAAAGGAGGAGACATTTGGATAGCTACATGGTCCGGAGGAGTATGAAATGTTATGGTCCTGGTGCAGGTCGATAGGACTCGGTCAGAAAACTGGTCATCAAAGATTGGAAGAGCCGGTGGGTCTGTTTATCCATGTGGTGTTAAGTAACTCTGTATCGTATTCCTAAGAATCTTTACCAAAAACTTTCCTACCACTGCGTGAGTTTATATTTTCCAGGATGATCCACCCCCTACTTAAAAACATTTATAGTCACTTTAATGGGATCTTACTTTCGGCTGGAGAGAAAACAAATAAATTGGTCCAGTTCCTTACCTCTCTCAATAATCTATAGTGTATCCCAACAGGTTCTGAGGAAATTATCCACCTTATTTCCCGTTACAGACCAAACGCTACATCTTTTGTAACTATACAAAGTTAAAATACATTGTTGTTAAGTACGGAATAAGAAGGATCTAATCAAAGAGTCTTACAGCGGAAAATATAGCCTTCAACTCCTGTGCTCACTGACTATTCAAGCTAATTCATGCCCAGAGGAGATGGGACACACACAGCAGATGGTCTATTTTGTTGGGCACCAAGTCGGCCAGGAACGACCAGTGTTAATGCTGAAAGTAAAGTGTCTAATTCGAAACGTCGGCTCTATGTCTCTCCATAGATGGTGCCTGACCTGGTACATTTCTTCAAATATTGCTTTCAGTTCTGTTTAGCATTCCATACAAAGGATATATTCTTCAGGTGACTCCAGAGGAAATTCACCAGGATACGGAGGATCCCTGTGAGTAACCCCCTGAAAGCGGCTGCACAGGGTAATTGGATGGTAAGGGCGATGTCCGGCCTGCTTGTCTTTAGTAGTCGAGGCACTGAGTTTCGGTGTCAGGTAGGTATGTTACAGTTTCATAAATCTCTAGTTTCATTGTATCTGAGGAATTACAATTCTATCATCGGAAGAATGTGAAGGTTATAGACGGTGAGTAGAAAAGGTTTACCGGGTTGCAGCCTGCATAAGGAGAGAGTGGACAGTTTAGGCTTAATTTCTCTGGAGCGGTGGACGCTGAGGGAGGTCTGGCAGACGTTTATCGGAAAGTGAGAGACACAGACAGAGTGGACAACCCGTATTTTGCCCAAGGAGAAAATATCTAATTCCCAAGGGCATTTAGTTAAGTTGAAACGGTGAACACTAGCTGATGTTGTGTAAAAAAGAAACATCTATCAAAACACTTTTATTCCGCCACCACAAACATCGCTGGAACGGACCCACTGAGGCGTCGAAAGGGAACCACGCCCGTCTTTGTGAAAGCCGAGGACGGAGACTCCGACAGCAGCTACTCTCTGAACTCCGCAACGGCGATGGAGCAGAAGAAGAGGGGCGAAGCACGGGGCAGATTTCTACCCGGCCTATCGTAGCTCAGACCGAACTCTGTCCTCTGCTGTCACTGGCTGAGGTGCCTATCGGTAAATTGAGAAGATTAGTTAATGTGAACGGGAAATGTCAGTCAATGTGAAAAAGTTGCCTTATGAAAACTGAGGCAGTTGCAGTTCAACAAGTTGAAGTACAGTTGTACGTGTCTTGTCCAGAGGCCTTCAAAAAGTTTAACACGTCTGTCACTGGTAAAAGTGATACATTTTTCCCAAACAGAGAACAGTCAGTAAAGTGAGTGAATATAATTTAATTAGTAGCGTTTTGTTTCATTACGTATAATCGATAGGATTTGTTGGGGGCAATTTAGCTTTTATTAGAAAACAGATGCAGTTCTCTATTATTTCACAGTTCTCTACACCCCAGTCCAGTCCATTTGATAATGAGAATGCGCCTTTAAGTTGTAGGGCCTTAATTTTACCAACCATTAAACGACATGGCGGAGACTGGTGTGATTCAGATTGGGTTAGTAAATGAGCATCTGACTCGACCCGCGCCATCTTGTGGGAATGTCTGACAGTGAAGTTGGTGAGCGGAATGGGAATAGATGGACATATCCGCAGACGAATGTGCGGACGGCATTCCGGAGTAGATCTTTGTCTGGCATCTGTCGGGAAGAATGACGTTCTGACTCTCTTGAACGGTGCTTTGCCCCTCCCGACACACACACTATCTTAACGTCCCGGACTGCCGGACGATAGGACAATACACCCGGGAATAACACCTGGGAGATCAGGCGTTGAGTCTGAATAGCTGGAGCCAGGACTGGAGACTCTGCCGCCGTCTCTGGCGACTACTCAGGATGCGGCGCCGTTAATCAACTGAAGCATCGAAGTGACGGGATATTTGACCGCGCTGATCGCCTGCTCCCTGAATTTCGACTGAGTCACCGCGTAAATAAATGTGTTCGTGCAGCAGCTGAAATTCATCAGGAGAAACCCGACGTAGTGAAATATCAATTCATAATCATTGAAATCGTTCCCTATTCCCGAGACCTGATAATATATGAAATTTACAACCAGTGTCATCCACAGGATGATGAAGCTGCCGGAGATGGTGAAGAGTGAAACCACAGACCTCCTCCTGCTCTCCATCTCCGGGTCACTGCGGTTCACTCCCTTACTCTGACCCTTCAGCCCCTTACGGACCCGACTGGCCACTAAAATGTGCCTGCCTGTCAGAGCGTTGAACAGCAGAATCACAGCGAAAGGGAGGAACGGAGTTAAAACTGTATCCAGCCAGTCATACCCTACCCACCCGGGGTCAGTGAAATAACTGTCCATCACTTTACAGAACCACGGTACATTGTCGATGATTATTACAGGTTCCAGTATGAAGTACCGGGGAACGTTTCTCAGACAGGACAGTACACCGGTTGCTGTTAGAACCCCAGCCGCAGTTTTCCCGGTGCAATATTTTGTTTTCAGCTTCTGGCAGCAAATGGCGACAAACCGATCAAAGGTGAAAGTGACGGTGAACCAGACAGAACAGTGTGTGGCTGTGAACTTCAATACAGTGATAACACTGCACACAGGGGTGATGCTCAGAAAACTCCACCGGAAGTAATACCATCTGATTCGAGTCAATATGACCTCGGTGACAATGGTCAGTAGATCGGCCGCTGCCATGGCCACCAGGTAGCGAGTGATGCAGGTAGAGAGGCCGCACTTTCCCCGGGACAGGATCACAATCGCCACTACATTCACTGGAGAGAGGGAACAGACACTGGGCATTACTGAAAACATTCCCCGGAAATTAAAATGTGATCGGGCTTTAGCTAAAACTCGGGAGTGCTAGAGTCTGTAAAAGGCTGCTAATCTGACACCAGAAATGTCACTGATCTGTCTTCCTCAGTGTGGAGATAAGAAGATGTGTGCGGAATCGTTGGCGATAAAAAAAAACTTCGATCTTCATTAACATCATCGATCGGTGCTGATCCCCATTCCAGTTGCTGATGGGACCGGTTTCACTGAAATAACTGACTGACCAGGACTCTGGAAAATCAGCATCTGATGAGGCCGAGAAAGGATACAGACAGGAGAAACACGCACAAATCTAGAGGAACTCAGCAGGTCAGGCAGCATCCATGGAATTGAACAATCTTTCGTTTCAGGTCGAGACCCTCCTTCAGGAAGAAGAGCTGCCCCGATTTATGACGGGTTTCAGAGGGAAAGGAGGAACATCTTAGTGACCTGTGGCTGAGCTGCTCCGTTAGTGGGTTAATTCTACACCGCAGTTTAATTCGATAACACACAGCAGCAGATCCGTGATCTCTGGATCATGTGATCAGCCCCAAAAATTGACAAACAGACAGTGGGGTTGGACTGTGACAGACCCCACGGGGAGACATGAAGCGTAGGACGAGGGTTTCCGTCTGTTACATAACATAGGAAACGTTGACTTCAGAATGTAAACATCTCCCGGTCACAACTTCCCGGAGAGATCCCTGGCCCCAGCACTGGGACATCTCTGGACAAGGTGTTATTCAAGGCAGGAACAGCGTCCTCTTCGATTACGAGAGTTAGAGGAGAAACATAGACTTAGTTCCACTTATTATTAAATATGAAAATTCAGAATGAGAAATTGACAGGATCGATACCCCTGACGGATATTTGTGCATTGATTAAGTCGCAAGCTTGTAACATTATCTTAAACAGGTTCACACCGGTTAACACACAGAAATACCGAACATGAAATGCTCTGCTCACTCACCAGGAACTCCAATGACGGCAATGAACATGTACAATATTTTCTCCACACTCTTGTATCTATCGAACTTTGCAGACATTTTCTCTGGCCAGTGATTTGTCTCTTTGTGCGACAGGCAACCGGAATGAAATGTTGAGGAAGCACATGCCTGGGGTTTTTAAAGCCATTTAGCAATTGCACAGGGACAGATTTCAACAGATTTAAAAAGAAAGGTTTATAAATTATTTACAAACCAATTACGTCAGACAGGTACAATCCCTGTGATGACAGATTCTGATTAAATTAATGAATAATATTTAGATCATTTGTGGGAGTTACTTTGTTACAACAAATGTGATTGAACCGTCCGAAGTGTCTTATCAATTAAATGTGATTCCACTGTAAGTATGTACTTCAAAAAACCAGTTGTTGGACACAGAATATTGAAGTAAATTATGTCACTGTGCCTTTGAAATTGTGCTGAATCACCTACTGTTCTATTCTCCTCAAGAGTATAAACTCCTGATGTAGTTTGTGCTTGTGGGACTCTACTGAGAGGCCTCGAAAAAAATTTCTGTTTGTGTTAATGAATAAACGCAATTTCATATCCACTAAATCCTCCAATTGCTTCAGTGACTTAGTCACACACAGACCATTTGCGGGCTCACCGAAGATCATTTGGCGGGATGGGAGGTATGTTTTATTCATGTCACTCCGTTTGTGTTAAAGAACACGGCTGAGAGCTGGAGTGGCGGATAAGAAAGTACAGTTTTCTGTTTGTGTGTGTGTGTGTTTCTGTATCGCAACTTTACCCTGTCTGACTATACACACGTGCCCGTATACCTCCAATTCAGATTATTACTGAATTCATTACTGAAAACATTGTGCGTGAATTAACATGGGATCGCGATTTAGCTAAAACTCGGGAGTGCTGGAATCTATAAACGGCTGCTAATCTAACACCAGAAGTGGGTCGCACTGTCTCTGACCTGTCTTCTTCAGTGTGGAGATAAGGCGATGTGTGGGGAATCGTTGGCGATAAGAACGATCTGAACAGCAACGATCGGTGCTGATCCCCATTCCAGTCGCTGATGGGGCCGGTTTCACTGAATTAAGTGTGACTGACCAGAACTCTGGAAAATCAGCATCTGATGAGGCCGAGAAGGAATATAGAAAGGAGCCACACACACAAATCTGGAGGAACTCAGCAGGTCAGGCAGCATCCATGGAATTGAATAATCTTTCGTTTCGGGTCGAGACCCCCGATTTATGGGGGTCTCCGAATTCGGCGGGGAAGAAGCGCTGCCCCGATTTATGACGTGTTTCAGAGGGAAAGAAGGAACAACTTAGTGACCTGTGGCTGAGTTGTCCCGTTAATGGATTAATTCTGCAGCGCAGTTCAATTCGATGACACACGGCAGTGAATCCGTGAATACTGGTTCAGCTGCTCAGACGCAATAATTGACCAACAGACAGTGGGATCCGACTGTGACAGACTCCACAGGGAGACATGAAGCGCAGGACCAGGGTTTTCTTCTGATCAATAACTTAGGAAAAGTGTACTTCAGAATGCAAACATCTCCCAGTCACAACTTCCCCGAGAACTCCTTGGCCCCGACACTGGGACATCTCTGGACAAGGTGTCATTCAAGGCTAGAACAGCTTTCTATTCGATCCCGTGAGTTAGATGAGAAACATAGACTTAGTTCCACTTGTTATTAAATATGAAAATTCACAAATGTGAAATTGACAGGATCTGTATCTCTGATGGATATTTGTGCAATGATGATCAGGTTGTAATCTTGTAACATTATCTTAAACAGGTTCACGCCGGTGAACACACAGAAATACCGAACATGAATTGCTCTGCTCACTCACCAGGAACTCCAATGACGGCAATGAACACGAACAATATTTTCTCCATACTGATATATATATCGAACATTGCAGACATTTCCCTGGTCAGTGATTTGTCTCTTTGTGCGACAGCCGATCTCTTGGAATGAAATGCTAAGGCAGCGCATGTCTGGGGTTTTAAAGCCATTTAGAAATTCCACAGGGACAGATTTCAACAGATTGAAAAATGAAGGTTTTAAAATTATTTACAAACCAATTACGTCAGACAGGTGCAATCCCTGCGATTACAAATTGTGATTAAATTAATGAATAATATTTAGATCATTTGTGGGAGTTAGTTTGTTACAACAAATGTGACTGAACCGTCCGAGGTGTCTTATCAATTAAATGTACTTCCACTGTAAATATGTGCTTCAAAGGAACCAGCTGTCTGACACAGAATATTGAAGTAAATTATGTCACTGTGCCTTTGAAATTGTCCTGAATCACCTACTGTTCTATTCTCTTCAAGAGTATAAACTCTTGATGTAGTTTGTGCTTGTGGGACTCTACTGAGAGGGCCTCGAAGAAAATGTCTGTTTGTGTTGATGAATAAACACAATTTCATATCCACTAAATCCTCCATCTGCTTCCGAGACCTAGTCACACACAGATCATTTGGGGGCACATCCAGGACCAATCCCTAACCCGAGCACATGCCATGAAATTGAGCAGTCTAGTGGGGGGGGTATGTTTTAATCATGTCACTCCGTATGTGTCAAAGAACACGGCTGATAGCTAGATTTGCGGATAAGGACGTGCAGTTTTGAGTGTGTGTGTGTGTGTGTGTGTGTCTATGAGTGTTTGTGTGCGTCCGTTTGTTTCTGTGTTTGTTTCTCTACTTGTCCCTGCCTGACTGTACACGTGACCGTACACCTCCAATTCAGTTCATCCCCCTTGGTTCAGCCCCTTCCCATCTGTCTCCGCAATGCAGATATTCTCGAACTCTCATTTCAAACACTTCACGAAACGGCCGCTGAACCGTAACAAAGCGAGAACAGAGGTCAAATTTCAAATTGCATTTATTATTCACGTATGTAGAAATAAAACAACCTTGAGACTCGTCACAGCTCCATTTCGGCAGACACCCCCACATGCACATTAGATTATCCCGGAGCAGGAATCATTTCAAGCAGTTAACAAAAACAATGAAACATGAAAAACATGTAAAAACAAGAACAGAGGTAAAACTTCATATGGAATTAATCCTGAGTTCTGACTCACCTCTAAATCCACCGGGTCCCCAAACCAGTGCTCACCCCCGAATCCGCGAAATCTGTGCTCACTGACAAAACATAATTCAACCCTCAAATCAGCGTACACCCCAAAAGCAACCGAAACCCGGAGATTCACTACACTCACACGTTCTCTGACTTACCCCTAAATCCGTGCGCATCCGCAAAGCAACATTCGCCGCCAAATCCGTATGCACCCCCAGATTCGCGGACAGTTCCCGAATAAGCGCGCATCCGCAAATCCATGCGGACCCCAAATCCGTGCGCACACCTGCACATTACACTCTCACAGAGCAGGATTCACTTCAACTACTTTATAAAATAGCTGCGTCCGCCTTAAAAATAGCAAGAACATGGCGAACACACGCCCACATACATATTTCTCGCATAATCATTGACATCCCCTTAAATCTTCGCACCTCAACAAACCCATCTTTATCCCCTCATCAGTGGGTGTCCCACATCCATGGATCCTCATATTCACTGACAAACCGCTATGTATGCTCACATCCACAAATCCCTGTGCACCCTTATATTCACCAAAGCATCCCAATGTCAGCTGAATCCTCAAATCTGTGTGCACTCCCAAATTCCTGCCCACGCCGAACCCGCCGTCCCCCTATAAATCCACCGACATACCCAGATCTGTGCGCACCCCAAACCTGCTGACACCCCCACATGCAAGTTAAATTATCTCAGAGCAAGAATCATTTCAAGCATTTCTCAAAATATCTGCCTCTCCCCTAAAAAAAAGGAAAAACAGAGGTCAAGGTTCAGGTGGAATTTATTATCAAATTTTGTATCAATAAAACAACCTTGAGATTCGACAACCTCCGAATCCACCGGGATTCCCAAATCTGCGCTAATCTGCAAATCCGTGTGTTTTCCCAAAATTGTGTACACCCGCAAAGCCGCATGCAAACCACAATTGAATGTTCGCTCCCAAATCAGTGTGCTCACCCCCAAACCTGCCAACGCTCCCAGATCCACCTACATCCCCAGATCAATGCACACCCCCAAACCTATCGACACTCCCAAATCCACCCAGATACCCAGATCCGTGCGCACCCCAAACCTGCCGACACTCCCAAATCCACCTACATACTCAGATTCGTGCGCACCCCAAACCTGCGGACTCTCCCAAATCCACCTACATACCCAGATCCGTGCGCACCCCAAACCTGCAGACACTCCCAAATCCACCTACATACCCAGATCCGTGCGCACCCCAAACCTGCCGACACTCCCAAATCCACCTACACACCCAGATCCGTGCGCACCCCAAACCTGTCGACACTCCTTAATCCACCTACATACCTAAATCCGTGCGCACCCCAAACCTGCCGACACTCCCAAATCCACCTAGATACCCTGCAACTCAAGCCCGCCTATTCTCCACTTGCACGTTAGACCATTACAGAGCAAGAATCACTTCAAACAAATCACAAAAAGCTGCCTCCACCTTAAATCAAAAAGCAAGAACAGAACTCAAAGTGTATTTGTTATTAAATTATCTGTAAATGAATTAATCTTGAGATTCATCACACCCCTAAATCAAAGGGCACCCCAATCTATGTGCATCCTCATATCCACCGAGACAACCAATACTTTGCAGTGCCTGAAATAGATTTGCATTGCCAAATTGCTGCCCCCATCAAAAAATGTTAGAAGTTCATGATGTGTTCATTATTAATGTACATTTGTGTGTCTGCATCTCTGAGTGTTTATATGAGTTCGCGAGCTAGCAGACAACGCTGGCGCTTTGTCGCGACGGCTTGGCTACTGAGAACACTTGGCTCGGACAACAGAGGGATGAGTGTACACTGGTTCGGGGAAGTATGTAGCATTGTATTGTCTGTAAGGGATACAGCACTATAATGGGTTTAACTCTGAGGAGGTTGAACAGGGAATGAAAGAGTAAACCTTTAAGGAGCGTTTACATAAGAACATAAGAGATAGGAGCAGGAGTAGGCCAATCGGCCCCTCAAGCCTGCTCCGCCATTTAACATGAACATGGCAGATCCAATCTTAACTCTAGTTATCACCGAATCCCACAAGGCAACAGTGCCAAACAACAGGGCACCATGCCGCCGATTTTATTTTATTATTCATCCCGCCCAAACCCATGTGAACACCGAGGGAAAAAAAAAGATTTGCCAATTGAGGAGAAAAAATCTGGAAAATTCCTCTCCGACCCATCCAGGCTATCGAAAACTGGCCCAGAAGCTCACAAGGCTAATCTAAACCTAGCCTCATGTCCACTTACCTACTCGCTCACCATATCCCCTAATGCAATTTTTATCCAGGAAAATGTCTATCTCCGTTTTGAATTTATTGAGTGTAATAGCTTCCACAGCTCTCTAGGGCAATAAATTCCACAGCCCCACTACCCTCCAAGTGAAGAAATTTCTCCTCATCTGAGTCCTGGAACGGCATCCCGTTATTTTAAGATTATGCCCCCTAGTCCTAGTATCACCCATCATTGGGAACATTCTCGCCGCATCCACACGATCAAGCCTCTTCACAATCTTATATGTTTCAATAAGATCGCCTCCCATTCTTCGGAACTCCAATGAGTAGAGTCCCAATCTACTCAACCTCTCATCATACATCAACCCACCCATCCCCGGAATTAACCTAGTGAACCTTCTCTGCACTGCTTCGAGAGCCAGTATGTCCTTTCTTAAATAGGGACACCAGTACTGCCCGCAGTATTCCAGGTGTGGTCTCACCAATACGCGGTACAACTGCAGTAAGACCTCCCTGTTCTTTTACTCCATCCCCCTATCAATAAAAGCCAGCATTCCATTGGCCTTCCTGACCACCTGCTGCACTTGCATACTAACTATTAGTGTTTCCTGCAACAGGACCCCCAGATCCCTTTGCACAGAAGCACTTTCCAGTTTCTCTCCATTTAGATAATAACTTGCTCTATTATTTTCCTGCCAAAGTACAATACCTCTCACTTGTCAGTATTATATTTCACCTGCCAAATGTCTGCCCAATCCCTCAGCCTATCTATGACCCCCTGCAGGGTTTCAATGTCCTCCGCACTCATTACACTCCCTCCCATCTTTGTGCCATCAGCAAACTTAGTCCCTTTCTCCAAATAATTAATATAGATTGTAAAGATTTGGGGTCCCAAGACCGACCCCTGCGGAACACCACTCGTCACCAACTGTCAGTCTGAGAATAAACCATTTATCCCAACTCTCTGTTTTCTGTTAGAAAGCCAATCCTCCAACCATGCCAGAATATTATCCCCAATCCCATGATTTTTTTTTTATTTTATAAGTAATAATCTTTGGTGTGGCACCTTGTCAAATGCCTTCTGGAAATCCAAATATACCACATCCACTGGTTCCCCTTTATCTACCCTATATGTTATGTCCTCAAGGAACTCCAACAAATTTATCAAACATGACTTCCCTTTTGTAAAGCCATGCTGACATTGTCCTATTACACCATGTTTATCCAAATGCCCTGTTACTGTTTCCTTAATTATCGATTCCAACATTTTGCCAACCACAGATGTTAGGCTAACTGGCCTATAATTCCCAGCCTTCTGTCTATTGCCCTTTTTAAATAAAGGTGTTACATTAGCATTTTTCCAATCTGCTGGGACCATTGCCGAGTCCAGCGAGTTTTGAAAAATTATCACTAATGCATCCACAATCCCGACCGCCACTTCCCTTAAGACCCTAGGATGCAAGCCATCGGGTTCAGGGGATTTATCCACCTTCAGTCCCATTAATTTATCAAGTCCCATTTCCTTGGTGATTTGAATCGTAGTTAGCTTCTCTCCCCCTAGAGCCCCCTGTTTATCCAGTGTTGGGATATTTTGGCTGTCCTCTACTGTAAAAACTGATACAAAATATTTGTTCAGCGTTTCCGCCATCTCCATGTCCCCTACCATTAATTTCCCAGTCTCATCTTCTAGGGGATCAACATTTACTTTAGCCACCTTTTTTCTTTTTATGTAACTATAAAAACTCTTACTATCTGCTTTTATGTTTTTCGCCAATTTACTTTCATAATCTATCTTCCCCTTCTTAATCAATCTTTTTTCTTATTTGCTGCGGATCTTTAAAAGCTTCTCGATCTTCAATCTTCCCACTAGATTTAGCTACTTTATATAACTTTCTTTTTAGTCGTATACTTTGCTTTATTTCTTTACTTAGCCACAGATAACTATGTTTTTCTTTTACACCCTTTTTTCTTCAGTGGAATATATTCTTCTTGATAGTTGTAAAATAACTCCTTAAATATACACCACCGATCAAGTACCGATCTACCGTTTAATCTATTTTCCCAATCCATCTTAAGCAATTCCGCTCTCATACCATCATAGTCTCCTTTATTTAAGCTCAGTACGCTTGTTTGAGATCCAACCCTCTCATCCTCTAATTGAATATGGAACTCGACCATGTTATGATAACTCAGTCCAAGGGGATCCTTTACAAGGACATTTTTTATTAGTCCTGTCTCATTACAGAGGGCCGGATCTAAGACTGCTTGCCCCCTTGTCGGCTCAGTAACGTATTGTTCAAGGAACCCATCCCAAATACACTCAATAAACTCTTCTTCAAGGCTGCCGTGTCCGACTTGATTAGTCCAGTCAATATGAAAGTTAAAATCCCCCATAATTATAGCTGTTCCCTTATTACAAGCCCCAACTATTTCCTGATTTATGCTCCGATCAACTGAGTTACAGCTGCTTGGAGGCCTATAGTCTACTCCCACCACTGCTTTTTTCCCTTTACTATTTCTTATTCCTACCCAAATTGTTTCGTTATCCTGATCCTTTGAGCCAATATCGTTTTGCTTTATTGCAGTGATTTCTTGTTTTATTAACATAGCCACCCCACCTCCTTTTCCTTCTTGCCTGTCTTTCCTAATTATCGAATACCCTTGTATGTTTAATTCCCATTCCTGGTCACCCTGCAGCCATGTTTCCGTAATTGCCACAATATCATAACCATACATTATTTGTACTGTCAACTCATCAATTTTATTGCTAATACTAACGCATTCAAATATATTTGACACTTATTTCATACCTTTTCCTTTTGTACAATTTTACGCTTATCTCCGTACATTCTTTCCCCTCCTGACACACTCTGTCTTTTTATTCCTCCACTTTTAACTACATCCATTACCTTCTCCATTGTCTTTTTAATTATTTGCTCTCCAGAATCCTCCCCCCCCCCCACTAATCATTTTTCTGGGTGAAACATGAGGTAGAAACCCTATAACCATATAAACTTGTAAGAATTACAGCACGGAAACAGGCCATCTCGGCCCTTCTTGTCCGTGCCGAACGCTTACTCTCACCTAGTTCCACCTACTGCACTCAGCCCATAACGTACGCTCTTGCATGGGGTGGAACCGTTCTCGGTGTCCACAAACACGGGCGAGTTTCCCCTTCGATGTCTCGGTGAGTCTGTTTCGGCGATATTTGAAGTGGCTGAAGAAAAGCGTTTTGCTGCCAGCGAGCGAGAGAAGAGATGAGAACATGACTACAATCCCCAGAAATCCCCGCGGACTCGCAAGGTCGGCAGTTGCCGCCGACTGAGCGCGTTGCCCCCACTGGAGTTGCAGTCGCGTCGCAGCGGGTGTAGGTGAATATGTGCGGCAGTTCAGATGAGCACAATTTCTGTCATTTGTATGCTGTTGGCTAGGAACTTGGAAGCATAAGTTCTCAGAGAATGTGGTGTCCTGCATCGGTATGCTGTATTGAGGGGGGAACGGACGGTAGGAGAAATGAACCATTGTGTAAAAAGGGTGTGTAAAATCTGGTTAAGAAGAAAAGAGAATCTTCCAGAAGGTTCAAAACACTAGGTACTGTTAGAGCTCCGTCAGGAATGAAATGTTGACAGCTAGAAGCTGGCATGAGTAGCCCTGACGAGCAGGATTAAGGAAAACCGCATGGCATGAAGAGAAAGAGGATGAGCCGTACGACAACAGGACCAATCAGGTGCGATAGTGGAAGAGTGTGCATGGAGTTCGAGCAGGAAGCACGGAGACTTAATAAATATTTTGCTTCAATATTTACTGGGGGAAAAGTACCATTGTAATTGTGGGGTTGACTTACAGCGGACTGAAACGTCATTAAGAAACAGGACCTGCTGGAGATTTTCAATGGTATTAATTTCAATGAGCCGCCGGGACTGAATGAGATGTACCCCATGCTATGGTGGGAAAGATGAGCCTCTGTCATCAACAGGTACGGGAGAACTGCCAGAGGATTGGGAAGTTGCAAATGTTTTTTTTTGTTCTTGTTCAAGAAAGAGAGTAGAGATTATCGAGGCAACTTTTGACAAGTGAATCCTCTTTCTTTTGGGGGTTTGTTGTTGGCAAAAATCCTGAGAGGCAGGATTTATGAGAAGTTGCAGAGATATATTCTGATTAATGATCGTCAGCATACCTTTTTCAAGGCCAGGTCGTGCCTCACGAAATTGATAGAGGTATTTGAGGATGCAACAAAACATATTGCTGAAAGTAGAACAGTGGATGCAGTGTATATGGACTTCAGTCTGGCATTTGATAAGGTTCCACTTTCAAGGCTCATTCAGAAGGAAAGGCGGCATGGGATCCAAGGAGACCTTGCTATGTGGATCCAGAATTTGCTTGCCCACATAAGTCAAAGGGTGGTTATGGATGTTTGGTATTCTGCATTAAAGACGGTTCGACGTCGAACTGTTTTGGGATCCCTGCTCTTTGTGATTTTTATAGATGACTTGGCTGAGGAAGTAGCAGGGTGAGTTAGTAAGTTCGCTGATGACAAAAAGGTTGGGAGTGTCGAGGATGTTCTGGTTGTCTGGTGTTTCAGCGGGACATACATGGAACGCAGCACTGGGCTGAGAAGTGGCAGATGATGTTCAAACCAGGTAAGTGTGGTGGCTCATTTCAGCAGGTCATATTTCAAGACAGAATATAATATTAATGGTATGACTTTCGGTGGTGTGGAGTACCAGTAAGATGTTGAGGTTCATGTCCATGGGACACTGAAAGCTGCTGCGCAGGTTGACAGTGTTGTTAAGAAGGCGTCTGGTGTGATGTTTCATCAAACTTGGGATTCCGTTCAAGAGCCGTGAGGCGATGTTAAATCTACGTGAGATCTGGGTCAGAACCCACGGAGCACGTGTTCAGTTTTGGTCACCTCACTGCAGGAAGGATGCGGATACTGTTCGGAGATTGCAAAGGATCTTTGCAGGGATGTTGACTGGGTTACAGAGCGTGTCTTACTGGAATATTTTGAATGAATTTTGTTTTTTCTCTTTGGAGTGACGTAGGATGAGAGGTGACCTCACTGAGGTTAAACGATAATGAGATGCATTCATCTTGTGGATAGCCGCGAGATTTCATCCCAGACCTGAAATGGCTGACACGAGGTGGCATAGTTTTAAGGTGATGTACTTTCCTGTGTTAGCGAGACAACAGCTGAAGGACTGTGTACATCTCCGACCCATCGCCTAGGGCGGAGATGATTAGCCTAGAAAGGTGCAGTAACGATTCACGACTTTGTTGCCGGGGTCGCAAGCATCTGCTCAGAAAGTGACAGCATAGTGACTGTGCACTGATCCCAAAACTGAGGGTGACGCAACACTAATACTCCCCTCCGCCACCAGAGGCCCCACGGTCACAATGAAATTGTACAGTAATGTAAAGGGTGACAAATGACAGAATTTGTTCATGATAACAACTTGCTTCATTGACGACAACCTTATGGAACTACAACTCCTGTCGGACACCGCTCTCAATCGGCGGCAGTTGTCGTACTATCGAGACTACGGGGCCGTTTGGGAGTTGTAGTCATATGTTTTGACTCCTCGATCGCTCACTGCAAAACTCGTTACCTCAGCCACCACAAGAAAGGCTGGAACGGACTTACTGAAGCGTCCAAGGAGAAGTCTGCCGGTCCTTGAGAACGCCGAAGCGGGCGATCGCCGAAAGCAGCAATTCGCTGAACTCCCCATGGCGATGGAGCAGAAGAGGAGGCGCTGAGTATGGGGTTGATCTGCACCCAGCCTGTCGTACCTCAGATTAACCTCTGTCCCCTGCTGTCTCTGGCTAGTGCCTGTCGGCCAAATGCTACCTCACAGGATGATTAGTTAATATGAACGACAGTTACTCTTGCAAAGTATTCATGCGAATGCTGTTAAACCGTTCCCGGTCACAGAACAGACTGCGACGGCAGTGGATATACGTCGACATCACAGTTTCCTCGCTAAAATGCTTCACTGCTGGATAAAATGAAGTTCGTGATGTTTATAGCAGGTGTGGTGCATTGTACTGTTCAGACTTCTCGTCCGACTGAGGAAATTAAAAAAAAAAATACTTTGAAATCTGCAGAAAGGTGTCTTGGTGTAACTGGTGTTATATGGGAAGCTGTACATGAAGCTCTTATGGTGGGGTTGAGTTTATCTATATGGGAAGCTGTACATGAAGCTCTTATGGTGGGGTGAGGTTATCTATATGGGAAGCTGTACATGCAGCTCTTATGGTGGGGGGTGAGGTTATCTATATGGGAAGCTGTACATGAAGCTCTTATGGTGGGGTGAGGTTATCTATATGGGAAGCTGTACATGAAGCTCTTATGGTGGGGTGAGGTTATCTTTTTGGGAAGCTGTACATGAAGCTCTTATGGTGGGGTGAGGTTATCTATATGGGAAGCTGTACATGAAGCTCTTATGGTGGAGTGAGGTTATCTATATGGGAAGCTGTACATGAAGCTCATGGTGGGGGTGAGGTTATCTATATGGGAAGCTGTACATGAAGCTCATGGTGGGGGTGAGGTTATCTATATGGGAAGCTGTACATGAAGCTCTTATGGGGGGGGGGTGAGGTTATCTATATGGGAAGCTGTACATGAAGCTCTTATGGGGGGGTGAGGTTATCTATATGGGAAGCTGTACGAAGCTCTTATTGGGGGGGGTGAGGTTATCTATATGGGAAGCTGTACATGAAGCTCTTATGGTGGGGTGAGGTTATCTATACCCCTGTCTACGTCGGAAGGTTGTGAGGTTGAAATATTGCAGTGGAATGCGGAAAGACTGAACTCTCATGGTCAAGACCTTAAAAGTTCATTAGTGATATGTCAAATCCTCCATATTACGTGTATTGAGGAATTACGTTTGCTGACACAAAATTTAATGTTCATAGCCATTATGAAACTGCTTTAGATTTAACTCCAGCTTGGAGCATGCAGTGTAGAAAATGTATGTGAGATGTTATAGGTTGCGAAACATTGGGGAGTGATCATTTTCCAGTCTTTATAAACTTGAGTTCGGATTTATATCAGGAACCGGATACCACTTTCAGACGATGCCATTTTTGGTAAAGCAGGTTGGAAGTTTTAACAATATTTTATGTGATGAACGTCTGTCAGGCTGAATGATGAAGATGTTGTGGAATTTTTAAGGAGGGAGTGTGTTGTGTGCAGATTTCAACACACAGTTCACTGTATTTTGTTTGCGGAGAGATGTTAATGGTTTGATTGAAGAAGAGTTTCTCAACTTGTCGTCGGAATGGATACGAGTTTTAATGTTCATAGTAGTCCTGGAACTTCTACATAATATTGAGCATCCTGTGTATATTTGCCATGAAATGTTATGTCACGTTATTCAGCCAACTCCGTTGGAAGTGATTCCAATTACAAACAGAATTAATAGGACAAATGTTGTACCATGGCAGTCTAAGAATTGCAAAAGCCATTCAGGGAGAGAAATAGTGCGAGTACGAAATTTAAGTAATGTCAATCTCCATGTGACCTTATTAGATATAAAAGTGTAGAGGTCGTGGGAAAACTGATTAAGCTTTTGAAAAATATTTACTGGGGTTAATTTTATGATAATTTTGGAAGTGATATTAAACCTTGTGATTTGAAAAGTGATATGAAATCAAAAGAGATGGTTGTTGACTTCAGGTGGGCACGGAGCACAACTCCCCACTGAACATTGACGGCTGCTCGGTAGAGATCGTTAAGAGTATCAAATTCATTGGTGTTCACTTGACGGAGAATCTCACCTGGTCCCTCAACACCAGCTCCATAGCAAAGAAAGCCCAGCAGCGTCTCTACTTTTTGCGAAGGACGGGGAAAGTCCATCTCCCACCCCCCATCGTCATCACATTCTACAGCGGTTGTATTGAGAGTGTCCTGAGCAACTGCTGCACTGCCTGGATCGGAAATTTCACCATCTCGGACCGCAGGACCCTACAGCAGATAGTGAGGTCAGCTGAGAAGATCATCGGGGTCTCTTTTCCCGCCATCACGGACATTTACACTACACGCCGCATCCGCAAAGGAAACAGCATTATGAAGGACCCCATGCACCCCTCATACAATCTCTTCTCCCTCCTGCCGTCTGGGAAAAGGCTCCGAAGCATTTGGGCTCTTACGACCAGACTATGCAACAGTTTTTCCCCCAAGCTATCAGACTCCTCAATACCCGAATCCTGGACTGACGCCTTGCCCTACTGTCCTGTTAATTATTTACTTAAATGCCGACACTGTTTGAGTGCACTTTATGCAGTCCAGCGTAGGTCTGGAGTCTAGTGTAGCTGTGTTTTATTACGTAGTTCAGTCTAGTTTTTGTACTGTGTCATGTAAACCATGGTCCTAAAAACGTCTTCTCCTTTTTACTATGCACGGTACCAGTAGTTATGGTTGAAATAGCAATAAAAGTTGACTTGACTTGACTTGACTTGCGATGCGTGGGAATGATTACTCAACTGGGGGAATTCGTAGGGGTCATAATATTCCAGTATTGACTGATGAGTGTAAAACGATTTTCACTGAAATATGGAAGTTGTGTTCCTGGCTGGGTTATTTGCTGTGATTCATAATCCAGATAATTGAAATGGTAGAATCAGGTTCTAAATGAATACCCTGAGAGGTTGGATCAGCGGCAGCAAAGATAGTATCACTGGTGTAGAGATTGCTTTCTGTGAATTTAAGAAGTTTATTGTTAATGCAGGGAGCACACACAAATTCTGGAGGACCTCAGCTAGCCAGGCAGCATTTCAGATTTCAGTCCACATTTTGGGCCGAAACACTTCAGCAGAACGGAAAGGAAACAAATGGCCTGCTGAGTTCCCCCAGCATTTTATGGGTGTTTTGCTTGGATTTCCAGCAACTTTAACTTTTTTTTTCCTATTTATGGTTGGATTTTTTAAATGCAGGTGAAACTTCACCAGGAATGGATGATGTATTTTTATATGTTTAGACTTTTGACTGACAGCTCTATTTCTATAATCTCATTTTGTGCCGAATTTCGAGGTTAGGACATTTTCCTTCCTCTTGGAAAATGGCAGTAGTGGTGTCTAGTCTCCAAATCCCATCGGATCGTTTTAGTTATAGGCCTCTATCGTTAATGTCCCGTTACTGTAAGTTTATGGAACGTTCGGCCGTCGAGCTGTTGAATTATATTTTGGATAAAAGAAGCGACATATGACAAAGGATTCAGTTTTATGTTTGGAAGGTAATATTAGGAAAGCAGAGATAAATAAAGATGTTGTACTAGCAGTAAGTTGAAAAGAAGTAAGATATTTATGGAAGGAATGATTTTTAATTAAATGAAAATTAGGATTGAGAGGTAGAGTGTATAATATTAACTTGAGTTTTTTTTTTATTTGGACTCCCTGTGCTGGTACGGGTAGACAAATTACATGCGTATTTCAATGTTGTGGGATCGGGACCCCGCAAGGCAGTATTTGTAACCCTTTGTTATGTAATATTATGACTTATGATTCTTTCTCTGAGATAGGCACAGGGGTGTGTCAATAACTCTCTGCAGATGATGAAGCTTTTGGATTAAAGGTTAAAAAATGTTATTGTATATTGTTGCAATTAGCAATTAATCAGCTTGACCAATGGGAAAATGGATCAGGATTTGAGCTTACAGCAGCGAAAGTACAAGTTATGTGTTTTATAGAATGGGTTTGATAGGCCTGCGTTTTGATATGAAATTATCTGGTCAAACTCTAGAGGGCGTGCCAGTGGCAAGATTCCTGTCATTTGGATGGATAATAAGCTGACTTGGAAGAACCACATCAATAAAATAATTGAAAAGTATAAAAGGGCATTAAATATTCATAGCTCTCTATCTGGGTATTCTGAAATGCTGCACGAACATCTTTGTTAACATATTCAATTTGTTTAATTCAATCTGTTCTTCATTATGGCTGTGTGGCTTATGTAGCAGCTTCATCTTCAACTTTAATATGTTTTGTTGAGATGCAAGCACAGGCTTTAAGATTTTATAGTGGTGCAGTAAGGTCGTCCCATACTTTGGATTCACTAAAGCAATTACGGAGATTGTAGTAAATGTTAACACACTGGATTGATTTGGCGGGCACAGCAATGATCATAGTGTGAAGTTGTGTTAGAGGACTGTTGGCAAAATCAGACAAAGTGTGTCTTTAGTTTTAGGTGGCTGGGATCTTATCACTGGGAAGGTGGGATTGCCGGATGACGAAATATGCCGCCTGTCTCTTTCTCTGTAACATACACTTTTCTGTTTATGACTAATTCGGTATAATAAAGTTGAAGGATTCTGTTATGCCTGAAAGCTGTTGGTTCATCAGTATATTTTGGAAAATTTTTAATATATGTTAACCATTTCTTCAGACTATTCAGAAGTTAATTTAACTGTGAGTGTGAAATTTGCTGTGGCTGGTTTTGTGCCTGAGTTACAGGTAGCGATAAGGAAACCACTTACCAACCGTCGATCAGGATATACAACAGAACTAGTTGTCATCATTTTAGGCTTACAGTGGATCGAGCAAATTTGTCCATGTAAAGTGGTAATTTGTTCAGATTCCCTTTCGTTTTGTTGAGTCTAAAAATAAATTATTATCGCAGTCAGTCAGATATACTATTGGAAACTTATCAAAAATCATCTCGTGCTCAAAGTATTGCTTTACTGTCCACTTCTTACGGGGCCTTGCACATAGAGGTTTCGTTGCAAAAGCTGTTAAAATATCTACTGTGGACAAAGACGTTCCATCAAGCAAATAAGAAGCTAAGTGGTCGAGCGGTCGATGCGATTAACATTCGTGGGCTGATGGGCATAAAAGCGACACCTTTACAGAGTACAGAACTGCTATGTTTACGAGGGAAAGGGGTTAAACAAGAAGGGAAGGAATTATATTGAGATGATATAGAATTATACAAACAATACTTAGTTGTTCCTTGTTTCGGGCTGGAAAACATAATTATCGGCCGTGTAGGTTTTATCATTGTGAAACAGTTAAACACGTTATTTAGTCTGAAGCATATCAAGTAGAAAGAAATCAAATCCAGGATCATTGCAAACTTTGGCTGTAAGAGTTTTCATTTAAATACTTCCTGAAGTTAGGGCTGTAATGTAATTTAATTCAACGAATTATGTTTTAGTCCATACTATCTATAGGATTTTAAACAGATTTTCAACAGAAAAAAAAAGAAGCAGCGAATGTTTTATTTCCCAATTCTCTATCCGACACTGCAGTCCAGTTATTGGCAGGATGCGCGTTTAAGTTGGAGTGTCGATTATCCTAAATCCCGTCCAGTTTCTTCACCTTAGCAAATTTATTCGAAGGCAAAGAGGTGACTGTTGTGAATGACATTGGATAAGCCAATCAGCGTCAGACTAGACCGCTCCCTGCGGTCAGGAGGTCATGTTCGGTTGCAATATTGGTCGGGCGGGAATGGGAACAGGTGGACATTTCCACTGACCAGTGTGGGGCGGTATTCCGCAGTAGTCCTTTGACAGACATCTTGCGTGCCCATTGAGGAAGTGAGTCTCCAGGACGGTGCGTTGCCCCTCCCCCACGCTCACTAGAAGACCATAAGAGAGTAGAATTAGAGCCTCTGGCCCATCGAGTCTGCTCCGCATTCAATCATGGCTGATCTTTTATTTTCTCCACCTCAGCCAGGAACTGGAGCGGTATGAAGACACTGCGGCCGCTTCTGGCTCCCCCTCAGCACGTGGCTTTATTAATGAACTAAAGCACCGAGGTGACCGGATATTTCACCGGATCATCACCTGATTTTAGACTGAGTCACCGCGTAAATAAATATGTTCGCGCAGCAGCTGAAATCCCGCAGCAAAACCCCGACGGAGATCCGTTCAGGATCATTGGAATCGTCTCGTAATCCACAGGAGGATGACATTTCCGTAGAGGGTGGAGTAAATCTATAGACCTCCTCCTGCTCTACATGTCCGGGTCACTTGCTCTGAGAATTCAGCCCCTTAAGGATCTCGATTGACCTCCTCCGATCGTCGCTGGCCTTCGGACCCTCGCTCCAAGTCCGCTCCGTCCGGCAGTCCACCAACTCTCTCAATTCGCGTCTTCTCTCCTCACCTCTCCCCGCCAAAATACCACAAGAAACTCTCCTCCAGACTCACAGGAAAGAACAACAGCATTCCAAAGCCCGTTATCTGTCGTCAGAACCTAACAAACAATTCTAACAGCACTGAAACATCACAGCGTGTTACACTCTACTCCCACACCCCCCACCAAATTTAGTCATGTCCTCGTGACCTTGAGATACTTCGCCAACCCTTCCTGAAAAACACAATGCCCCATTCCAGGTGTATAATGCGGTGGCATAGCTCCCCAAAACGGTAGGGATTACACTCTGTTACCCTGGTGCTACGTAGGCCAGTACACCCGGTGGTCTCCTAATTCTCTGAGACCTCCGCAAACACTTACCTAACTATTCAGGTTCAGACACTACTGTGGATACTTCCGGTCTACTTGGCGGAGCCTCCCCCGATCTGTCACTCGTGCCCACCTGCAAGTTGGAACCCCCTGCCCCGTGGCCAAATTCCTCTTCCTCCCCTGCAGAGTCCCGCTGTAACCCAGGCTGCCCACAGATAGACCTCATGCAACGGGAGAAGGTCTGGGAGTCTCTTCCTCTGTCGATGGGGAGTTAATAAAAGTCAGCATGTACCACACATCCGGGACCTCATTCTCCGAATAAGTATCCCTCTCACGGGTGGGGTCTGCCCTAACTTCGTCTGTCGGGGGCCTTGTAGTTCCCCTTTCCGCAGAGTCCTCTTATCTGTTGGGGGCTCTAAGCCAGGTTCTGGACGCACCTGCGCCTCTTGACCCGGGTGATTCCGATGCAGAATCCTGACAGGCCCATTCCAACTCTCTGTTTTCACCCGGAAAACAGGTAAGTTTCGTATCTGACTCTCTCGACCCTGATCAGTCCCTCATGCGCCCGTCGGCGTCAATGTCCTACTTCCCGCTCGGTACTTCAGGCTGAAATCACAGGCAGACAACGCCGTCAACCACCGATGACCTTGGTTTTAACTCCTCAGCTTTCAGGCGGCCGAGCAGCTTTAGCAGCCTCGCTTCATCTTCTTCCAAGGTGGATCCAAACGCTACGAGGTCATCCAGAAATACCAATAGCTCAGGCAAGTTCATGTCACCCACCGTCTTCTCTACGAGAAGAGAGTTTGCTAGAAGTTTGCAGGAGCTTCGGAGATGCCCTGGGGCATCCGTTCGAACTGGGAAAATCCCAGGGGACATTAAAAAGCCGTCTTCTTTCGCCGGCCTCACTCATGGGGATCTGGTAATATCCACTCCTCCAGTCCAGCACACTGAATCACTGCGCACTACACAGTCCTCGGGACAGTATACTGGTGAGGGATGGTGCCCCTGTTCAGAGTCCTATAGTTCACACACATCCCTACCTTCCCATTCTTCTTTTGGGCCACCACTGTTGGGGGCGCATAGGGGCTTCGGGACTCAGTGATGATCCCGGCTTCCTTCATTTTACACAAATGCTGCAGAAACTCTGCAGGGGCCAGTCGCCGCGACCTTTCTCTGAACGGCTCAAACTATTCTCAGTCATCCGGATAGTGTGACGCGTGCTCTCAGAACAACCCACATCAAACTCGTTAGTGGAAAAGACACCTTCAGCATCTTCTCTAACCACCTCCTCTTCCAACCGGCAGGAATCGGAGAGACACTTCCCATGTTTTTCCAGTAGTTTCTCCCTGGCTTGTCTCACGGGGACACTATGGGCATCTCCCGCTTGAAGGTGACCTCCCCCTTCGTCGTGTTCCTGACAATCACTGCCATCCTGCTTGCCTGTACAGCCGAGGACTTCTGCAATTCACCATCAGGATATCCCGACTCCCCCTCGTAGTCTTCCGGAGCTGCTACTAAGAGGGCTGGAAATTTGGAGGTCTCCATTACTCTCGCTACTTCCCCGGGGCGTACTGCCATTACCTTCGACGAGGTTTAACGCACGGTCTCTCATCTCAACTCGGTATCCCGCCTGATGCCACGCACTTCCTCAAAAGCCGCTCAAACCACTGGGGTGGGGAGGGTGTTAAACCCTCTTCCCGTACCTCTCTGATCAGCTGAACAAAAGATGAAGGGTGGCGCGTCTCAAGAGACTGTCGGAGACCCCACGCAATCAGGTCATGAGACTGGGCGCCCCTGGGTCTGGTCCATTCGTATCGGATCCTCCTCAGCCGCCTGGATGCAGGCAATCTCGCTGCATCTCTAGCCGAAAAATAAAAGCAGAAAGCTGCCCCCCTTCTCCTGACGCATGTTCTGAAACCCCATCATGAACTCTATTGGGCTTCCAGTCGGGACAAAAGCATTGTCCAGTGCTCGTATGTAATTGACAGCTGTCGCTACTGGAGATTTCAACCTGAGAACTCTCTCAACGTCAGCAGCCCGCCCATTCGAGCTTTCAACCAATTTCTGTCGCTTTTCTTCATCAATTCACGGCCACCTGCCCAAGTCTCGCCGTCCTCCTCCCCTTTAGGGGTGGGCATTTTTTTCCAGAGAATAGGTGGAGCCTGCCACAGCTGGGACTTTGAATCTGATTTTTCCGTTTATTCGCCAGAGAAGTCAGGGCGGATACTAACTCAGAACTCCCGCTCTTCACCGGCGGACGTGGACTAATTAGGCATTCCACATCCAACCACTCTTTCCCCTCGCTCCTCAAAGACGAGAGACTTCGAAATCTCCGCCCTCAACTAACGCTACCTCAGCGCTGGTCTGCATTAAAACGAGAGCTGCGCCCGCCATTTCATCAAACCTCCGCTCGCAATCGCAACTTCAACAGAACAGGCGAATTAACAATTCATCCGGAGTACAAATATCTGCCCTACTGGTTCATTGCTCAGGGTAATCATACAGCATCCAACGGAGTTCATCCCGAAGTTAGACCCCACAATTGTAACTCTCGCTTCGGCTAGAGGCTAAATATAGGGGCTGATAGAAATCTCGTCCGGATGGATGCAGCGCGTTGTGTCCCCTGCTGCGAACCAGTACCCCGAAATAACAGACAGTGAACAACATGCGATTAAATAATTATGCTTCATAATTCTTATTTTAACTATATGGTTAGTAAAGAAAATGAAAACAAATAGAAAAAAAACAGTCCATTCTTACGAAACAGTCTATTGCACAATGTTGGAGCCGATTGTCCACCATCAACCTCTTCCGAACGTCACTGCCCTTCGGACCATCGCTTCAAGTCTACCCCGTCCAGCGCTCTACCAGCTCACTCCATTCGCGTCTTCGCTCCTCATCTCTGCACGGCAAAAGACCGTGAAAATCTCTCGTCCAGTCTTACAAGATAGAACAACAGCATTCCAAACCCCGGTATCTCTAGTCATAACCCAACGATTGCTGCTACAGAGAAAACCATCACATTATCAGTCAAACCTTACAGCATGTTACACAGCAGTTTTGTGAATCAGTTGAACATATACTATTACAGTGTGAATTACATAAAGCTGAAATAAATCAAATGGAGGCTTCATTGAAAATTATGGTGGCTGATTTTATGAATCGTTTATGAATCTATTGCAGGAATTTTAGGTGTATAAGATGAGAGTCATTAATCACGTCGATTGTCAGAGGCTTTTTTCCAGGGCTGAAATGGCTGGCACCAAAGGGCACAGATTTGAGGTGCTTGGAAATAGGTACAGAGGAGGTGTCAGGGATGTTTTTTTTTTAACGCAGAGCGTGGTGAGTGCGTGGAATGGGTTGCCGGCGACGGTGGTGGAGGCGGATACTTTGGATAGGTACAAACATGAAATGCTCTGCTGACTCACCAGGAACTCCAATAACGGCAATGAACACGTAGAAGAGTTTCTACGCATTTCTGTAACTATCGAACATTCCAGACATTTTCTCTGTCCAGTGATTTGTCCCCCTGTGTTACAGTCGATCTCTCGGGATGAACTGTTCAGGCAGCACATGCCTGGGCTTTTTATTACCATTTAGCGTCTCCACTGGGATGGATTCCAACAGATTAAAAATAAAGAATTTAAAATTATAAACCGAATACGTCAGACAGGTGCAAACTACGCGGTGACAGACTGTGTTTAATTTCGTGAATTAATGATCATAGAGAAAAATAAATACATAGAAACTCTACAGCATATCACTAGTTATGCTATGCATATCACGATGCTGTAGATATTCTGTATGAAAATCTACAGAAAATTAATACAAAATCTAGTTTGTCCCCAAAAGTGAATCTGAACCGTCAGATCAAGTCTTGTCGAGTCAAACCTGATTCCGCTCAAAGTACGTGATAGCTTGTTTTGCTCTCTGGGTACAGAACGATAGAATATCCCTATTGATATTGAAATGTTACTGATGTTCCCTCTGTTTTTATATAGATGTGTGGAACGAACATCGGTCTGCACAGGAAATTTCTGCACAACCGAAAAACCGCAAATCACTTTAAACTAACATTCCATCTGTCCGGCAAGTCAGGCAATCGGTGCAGAGCGTTTCCCTGAGTGGGCAGCAACTCACCTGCGTAGCTGTGAGGGAGTACTGAATAACACAAACCCAGAGAATCAAACCGAGACACATAAAGATGTCCCAATCCTTCACAGACAGGAAGAACTGTCAACAGGAGGAAAATGACTTCTTCTCCCGACGTGGGTTGAAAATCGCTGTCACACAGACGGATTCGTCAGTCATCTAAACTGAAGGTACATCAGCGAATGTACCCTGGGGCGATGCCGTGCAACTGCTCTGTTTGTGGGAAAGGGATTCACTCGATCGCCTGATCTATAGATACACCAACGAATCCACACCAGCGAGAAGCCATTCACCTGCTCTGATTGTGGGAAGGGATTCACTCGGTCGTCTCAAGTGAAGTTACAGCAGCAAATTCACACTGGGGAGAAGCCGCTCACCTGCTCTGATTGTCGGAAGAGATTCACTCAGTCATCTGACCTGCTGACACACCAGCAAATTCACACTGGGGAGAAGCCATTTATTTGCTCAGACGGTGGGAAGGGTTTTATACAGTCATCTCAACTGCTGGTATACAAGTGAATTCACACTGGCGAGAGGCCATTCACTTGCTCAGATTGTGGGAAGGGATTCACTCAGTCAACTGCTCTCTTGGCACACCAGTCTGTTCACACTGGGAAGTAACCATTCACCTGCTCAGAGTGCGGGAAGGGTTTCACTCGGTCATCAAACCTACAGATGCACAAGCAAGTTCAAACTGCGGGGAAACCATTCATCTGCTCAGACTGTGCAAAGGGGTTCACACACTCATCCACACTACAGACACACTCAGCGGGTTCATGCTGTGCAGAGGCCGTTCACCTGATCTGAATGTGAGAAGATTCACTCAGTCATCCACACTGCAGACACACCGGCGTGTTCATGCTGGGCAGAGGCCGTTCACCTGATCTGAATGTGAGAAGATTCACACATTCATCCACACAACAGACACACCATCGTGTTCATGCTGGGCAGAGGCCGTTCACCTGATCAGAATGTGAGAAGATTCACTCAGTCACCCACACTAAAGACACACCTGCGTGTTCATGCTGTGGAGAGACCGTTCACCTGATCTGAATTTGAGAAGATTCACTCAGTCACCCACACTAAAGACACACCAGCGTGTTCATGCTGGGCAGAGGCCGTTCACCTGATCTAAATTTGAGAAGCTTCACTCAGTCATCCAACCTTGTGGCGAACTACAGATTTCACACTGGAAAGAAGGTTTAAATTATTTGCGTGCCGGATATTTAAACTTCCCTTTTGCTGAGCCCGAAGTTAAAATCGAAACTCTACTTTGGGATGAACAACACCAGTAATTAACTACTTTACTCCATTCTCATTTCAATGTTGTGGGTCATTTTCACTGCTTCTAAAGGACTACGTGTCACACCGCTGTTTGAGAATACACCACTGTTCTCCAGCGTCTGAAAGCAGAATGTGGAACCACGAGTTGGATGTTCAGTTAGAAACCAGAGACGGTTTAGCAGAGGGCAGATTTTTGGGTCTGGACAGTAGTAGGGGTAAGAGCATCTGATGAGGACCAGGGAAACAGATGAGAGGGAGAAAGACAATGAAAGACAGAGCATCAACATTTAGACTCTTTGATTATTTGCATTTTGTCTTCTTCCCCCTTCAATTCCTGTCCTGATGAAGGGTCTTGACACAAAGAGTCAACCATTTATTTCCCTCCATTCATGTAGCCTGACGTTATCTGCTCTAACATGTCATGTGTGTTGCTCTTGATTTCGAATGGGTGCAGAATCACCTGTGTTTATGATTCCCCAGGTGTGGTTTCAACAGTGTCCTAAGCAACTGTACCATTACAGCCAACCCGTTACTCTCAGTGCCCTGATGTATGAGGGTGAGGGTGCCAAAAGCATTCTTCAGCACCCTGTCAGGTTGTGACTCAGGTTTCAGTAAGCCATGGATGTGTACTCCAAGGTTTTACTGCCCTGCAATACTCCGCAAGACAGTCCCTTCCACTACGAAACTCCAACCTGAATTTGACGTCCCAAAATGCAACATCCTGGACTGATCAGAAGTAAATTTCAGTTGCCAGTCCTCAGCCCATGTACTCAGCTGGTCAAGATTGCCCTGTAATTTTTGATAGCCTGTTTTACTGTCGACTATAGCACCTATTCCAGTGTCATCTGCAAACTTACTAAACCTGTCTTGTATATTCTCATCCCTTCTGGATTGTTGCATCTGCCACGTACCAGTGAGGGTAGGAGCAGGGTGATTTGGCAGATTAATGCATGGCTGAGAAGCTGGTGCAGGGGGCAGGGATTCAAGATCTTGGATCAATGGGATCTCTCCTGTTCAAAAGTGATGGGTTACTCCTGAACCCTAGGGGAGCCAATATTCTCATGGGCAAGTTTGTAAGAGCCATTGGGGATGGTTTAAAATAATCCGGCAGGGGGCGGGTGGGAATCTCATGGTAGGATAGATACTAAAAAAGCAAAGTCAGTGTGCAGTCAGACTGTCACGAAGGCATAATTATGATAGGACATAATTGCAGCGAGCAGGGTGAGTATCAGGGCATTAGGGATGCTAAATCAATAAGGGTCGCAAATAATTTACACAATGTGCTATATTGCAATGTGCAGAGTTTACGAAATAAGGATGATCATGTTGCACTGTTGCGGATTGTCAGGTATGATGTTTTGGTCATCACTTAATCGTGCTGAACAATGGTTGTAGTTGGAAGCTGAATGTCCACGGTTACTCGTAATGGTGTGATAGGAAGGAAGGCAAAGAGGACGGCATGGATATGCTGGTATAGAATTTCATCAGATCTGTAGCAGGATGTGACATAGGATCGGAAGATGTCAAATGTTTGTTGGTTAAGTTCAGAAACCATAAGTGTAAAAGAAACATGATGGCAGTTATATACAGGCTTCACAACACTATCTGGGAAGTGGACTGCAGATTACAACAGGAAATAGAAAAGGTGTGTCAAAAGGGAAATGTAATGATAGTCATAGGAGATTTCAACATGCAGGTCAATTGAGAAAATTAGGTTGGAAATGGATGTCAAGAGAGGGAGTTTATTGAATGCCTATGAGATGGCTTTTTACTGAAGATTGGTGTTGAGCCTTCTTGGGGATAAGCAATACTTAACTGGGTGTTGTGTAATGAAGCGGGAGTGAATAAGCAGCTTAAGGTAAGATAACTATTAGGAGGCAGTGATCACAATATGATTGACTTCAGCTTGAAATTTGAAAGGAGAAAGTGAAGTACGGTGTTGCAGTATTTCAGTGGAGTAAAATAAATTACAGTGGCATGAGAGAGGAGTTGCCAATGTAAATTGAAAGGAGATGTTGGAAGTGATGACAGCAGAGCAACAGTGGAATGGGTTTCTGGGGAAAATGAGGAAGGTGCAGGATGGATATATTCCAAACATTACGAATTATTCAATTGCAGTCTCCACGGCACGCTCCTGGTGAGAGGTCTACAATCAGAGGATTAACATTCCACCTTTGTCATCTGTTTTCTACTATCAATCCAATTGTGTATCAGTTTAGTCAGCTATCCCTGGATTCCCTGTGACCTCAACCTCCAGGGCAGTCCACCAGTGAGCAAAATATATTTTCTATCAAGCTGTGTATACTATTTGCAATCTTGATATTTGGCTCCTTACAGGCAATCACAAAACAAAGAAACCCTCTGGAAACAAAAAAAAAAACTCTCAAACGCCCTCTGTACAGAAAATATAAAATTGCTCAAACAATAACAGTGAGCACAGAGCATTCAGAACTGAAGTTCAGGGAAGTGATTCCATAGACATAAAGGCAGGTGCTGCTGTAGGAGCCCGTTAGTTGCAGGGCACAGACTTCGTTCAGCACAGGGAAGAGTAAAAGTAAATACTGGCCCGTCCCTCACCTCCAACTCCAATTGCTGGCGTTTTCTATTAGGCCCATTGCTCAAGTTATCCAAATCTCCGTTCATTCCCTGCTCTCAGATCTACGCCACGCTGGTACGCTGCGATCTCGAGCCTATACCCGCTGCTTCACATTTCCAATTCTGGTCCACATGTGTAGATACTAAATTGAAGAACGATCAATTTTACCGCTGTGAGCAAAGATCTGGAAAGTGAAGGACTGGGACATGTGGTTTTCCTGCAAATATGTGAAGTTTTGAGAGTGAAAATCTTGCATGTGTCTGTCAGACAAAAAAAAGAAAAGATAACAGTATTAGGGAATATTGGCTTTGAAGAGGTGTTGAGGCCCTGGTTATGAAGAACGGCGGTGCGTCATAGCTGTAGGCGGGTGGTAACAAATGAGGGATGGTTGCAGTAGAAGGCATGCAAGAGGCCGCTTTAAAGTATCCAGGTATCTGAACGAAGGCGTGGTGTACCCCTGTTAGGACAATTCCGGAGTGATTGTATACAGTACAGCAAATGTTAATTTCACCAGGAACCGGTCTTCAGACCTGAGTGTCAATTGTTGATGAGTTTAAAGTGCAGACCAGAACAATGGTGTTCCTGGACAGACTGGCTGATCGCAAGCAAAGTAACACTGCATGGTCCTGAGGTGCTGCAAATCCGTGAATGCAGCCCAGAGTCAGCGGCGATTCAAATTCATTCTCGGTGTCATGAGTGTTGCAGGGGAGATTGCGGTGCTTGAAAAGTATATGTAATTTAAAGGAAGCATTATGAAAACATTGGAAATGTAAAACAGTCCTGCTGATCTTCAGCATATAATAATGTCACGTAATATTGGTTCGGGCAGGTCCTAACTCCAAAGGGTGTCTGATTCTCTTTGCTGATTACAGACCCTTCTATCGCCACAAGGTTCAGTGTCTCTCCTGTGATTTCATTCGGTCTCAATAGCCCGAGGAAAGGTGAATCCTGAGCGACTCCACAGATACGTTAAGAGCAACGAGGTTGCAAGGGAGAGAAGTGCAAGATGAGTTCGGTAATCAATTTCTGGAGACGAGAGAGACAGGGGAGACCGTAGGTAGTTTTTTGTATTCGGATTTAATTAGGGGATGAACACAGGGTGTATAGAAGTTCGACAAAACAGCATCATCTTCATGTACCACCGACTGATTATGGGGGCGGGGGAGGAACTTTGCTGTGGTGAGGCAAATGCGGGTGTACGAATACCCAGGAACTGACAAACTGTTCACTGAGGCCCAGTGGGAGGCCAACATTGGCAGAAATATTTAAATTAGAGGATTGAACACTACAGCACATGAACAGGACATTCGGCCCGCAGTGTGGTGCTCAACCAGCTACAGAGCAAATCAAAAGCACCCAAACACTATTCCCTCCGACCTACACCACATCCATATACCCCCATCCTCCTTTCATCTATGTTCCTGTCCAAACTTCCCTTAAAAACCTCTTATATATTTGTTTCTAACATCATACCATGCATTCATGGCTCTCTGAGTAAAAACATCCCTCATATCATACTTCAACATACCTTCTCTTACGTTCAATACATGGCCTGTGGTATTAGACATTACAACTCCGGGATACGGATACTCTTCATCCACACCCTCTATGACTCTCACGTTCAATACATGGCCTGTGATATTAGACATTGCAATCCTGGGATACGGATACACTCTATCCACACCCTCTATGTCTCTCGTGATCTTGTAAACCTCTCTCTGGTTTCCCCTCAGCCCCCGCCAGAGAAAGCAACACAATTTATCCTTATCGACGTGCGTATCCACTTCCAAAGTGTGATGATCTTCGTTACCAAGCTCTGTCTGCTCAGCAGCTCTGTTAATGATCGTGTGCTTAGCTGTCTCCTTGCATTTGCCCGACTGAGGTGCAACACCTCACATTTATCTGGGTCGACCTCCAGCTGCCATTTCTTAACTCGAATCTTCAACTGATGCTGTATTGCTTGCCAGTCCTCGGCGCCACACACAACTCCACACTTGTACATTTTCATCCAGGCATTTGTATGCATTACAACGAGTAGAGGTCCCAGCACAGATCCCTGCGGAACTCCGTTTGTTAGAGACCTCCAGCCTAAATAAGTCCAACACTACCCTCTGTCTTCAGTAAGCAAGCCAGTTCTGAATCCAAACAGCCAAATTGCCCTGGATCTCATGCATTCGAATCTTCTAGATTTACTACCATGGGGGACTTTGTCAAGCCCCTTACTAAAATTCGTGAAGACAACATCCACTGCCCTGCCCTCATCAATCTCTCTCCTCACCTTGTCAAATAAAACAAAAATCCTAATGCACTCTCCAGAGAGTTGGAGAATTGTGTTTTCTGTTTAAGAAAGGCTCTAGAAGTAAACCAGGAAGTTATAGGCCGGAAAGCCTGATATCAATGGTGGTAAAGTAATTGGAAGATATTGTAAAGGACCGTATGTATTAGTGTTTGGATCGATATGGACTGATTGGGAACGCGTGGGTTTATGTATGTTACCACTCTGTGCTTTGCGTGGAAACTTAAAGAAGGCGTTGCAGTTCATATTCTCTACATGGCATTTAGCGTGACGTCTGACATGGTCCCGCAAGGGCGTTTGTTCAACAAGCTTGTAACTTAGCTTTCCCGATAGGGGTTAGACATTAGCTTTGCGGGAGAAGCCAGAGGTTGCTAGTAGATAGTTAGCTCTCTGACTGGTGGGATCGGATCTGGGTCTGTTGTTCAATGTCATCTGTATGTCCTGTGCGTTTCTCCAGCTGTTTTAACAAAGAACCAAAATCACAGGTTGGGAAGATGGGATTGTTGGATTATGCAAGATGGCGCACTGGCACGTTCTCCGAAACCCCACTTTGTTCTGCCTGTGACTAGTTCATTTTAGGTCTCACATTTCAATAAAGTCCAAGGACTCTGTTCTGCCTGAGGATCTGTTAGTTCATCAATATATTAAAGAAAATTATTTTGATGAGTTTGCCATTGTTGCAGAGGAATCAAAAGGCAATTTGACTGGGAATGATCGTGTGGCTGTTATTTGTGTCCGAAATAAAAAAAAACAACTTACCAACCATTTATCAGTATAAACCGCAGAATATGTTGCCATCATGTTAGGCGTACACTGAGTGGAGAAAATTTGTCCATGTAAATTTGTAATTTGTTCAGATGCTTTTTCGGTTCTGATTAATTTCAAAAGGGGTTGGTCAGTCTGGAACTAGCTGGACACCAGCAGTCGGTCAGAGTTACTGTTGGAAACTCATCAAACATTATTTCATAAGCAAAGTATTAGTTTACACGCGCACGGGACCCTGCACATGGAGGTACTGAGTGGAATGAGCGGGTTGACTGTTTAGTTTCAAAAGCTGTTAAATGTTTAAATGCGGATAAAGACCTCCCACTTTGCAAATCAGAACCAATTTCAGGGTTTGCAGGTTAAGAATTAGCGGCTTCTGGTAAATCTAGTGGGACACTGGGCACAAGGGGAGACAGCTTTAAAAAATACTTAACAGTGTTGGGTTCATGGGAGAAGAGGGTACAAACAAGAAGGGAAGGAATTATATGGATACGACCTGAATTAGCCAGAGTACAATGAATTATTCCTTATGTCGTGTTAGAAAACTACATGCTAGATGTTATCATTATGAAGCATTTGAACACATATAATTTCAGGATGAAGGTGATCAGGTAGATAGAAATGAAATTAAATCGTTAGGGGCGGATATCTTTCATTTCAGTTGTGGGAATGAGTTTAATTTGATTCTCTCTACTGGGTTTCAATTGATACAATCGGTAGGATTTCGGGGATAATTTAGTTTTCATTAGAACAAAGAAGCAGCGAGGGTATTATTTCCCAATTATCTACACCATATTCCAGTCCCGTTCGTGGCGGGAATGTGTATTAATTTGGAGTGACAACCACCACGTATCCAAAACCCGCCCTATTTATATTCACGTTAGCCAATCATTCAATAGGAAGGCGGAAACTGTTGTGTTTGATATTGGATTAGCCAACTAGAATCAGACTAGAACTCCCGCTGCCTTGTGGGAAAGTCGGTCTGTGTGGTTGGTGGGCGGTAATAGGGATAAATGGACATATTCACAGACCAATGGGTGGCTATCATTCCAGAGTGGTTCGCTGACTGACATCTGGCGAGTCCAGACGCTATTTCGCCTCTCCCCAGAAACACACTATCCTAATGTCCCAGACCTCCCGGTCGATGGGAAACTCGAACCCGGAATAACAACTGAGAGATCAAGCGGAGAATGTGAGGAGCTGGCGTCGGGACTGGAGAAATTGCGGCCGCCTCCGGCTGTGATCAGGACGCGGCTTTATGAATAATCTGCAACACCGAGGTGACCGGATATTTCACCGACCTAATTATCTGCTCCCTGAATTTTGACTGAGTCACCGTGTAAATAAATGTGTTTGTGCAGCAGCTGAAATCAGTCAGCAAATACCCGACGTAGTGAAAGATCCGTTCAGAATCACTGAATTCGAATCCTTTTCCTGAGACCTGATAATGTATGAAATTTACAACCAGTGTCATCCACAGGAGAATGAAGCTGCCGGAGAGGGTGAAGAGTAAAACCACAGACCTTCTCCTGCTCTCTATCTCAGTGTCACTGCAGTTGTCCCCCTTGCTCTGACCTTTCAGCCCCTTACGGACCCGACTGGCCACTAAAATGTGCCTGACGGTCAGAGCGTTGAGCAGCAGGATCCCAGCGAAAGGGAGGAACGGAGTTAAAACCGTATCGAGCCAGTCATAGCCCACCCACCAGGGGTCAGTGAAATAATTGTCCTTGGTAATACAGGACCACGGTACATTGTCGATGATCATCCTGGGTTCCCACGTGAAGTATCGGGGAACGTTTCTCAGACAGGACATTACGCCAGTTGTTGTCAGAACCACAGCCGCAGTTTTCCCGGTGCAATATTTTGTTTTCAGTTTCTGACAGCAAATGGCGACAAACCGGTCAAAGGTGAAAGTGACGGTGAACCAGACAGAACAGTGTGTGGCCGTATAGCTCAGTACATCGATAACACTGCACACAGGAGTGATGCCCAGAAAACTCCACCGGAAGTAATACACTCTGATTCGGTACAAAATGACGCTGGTGACAATGGTCAGTAGATCCGCCGCTGCCATGGCCACCAGGTAGCGAGTGGTGCAGGTAGAGAGGCCGCATTTTCCCCGAGACAGGATCACGATCGCCACTAAATTCACTGCGTGTTGGGTGAGGGGCAGAGTGGAGGGAGGGAGGGAGGGAGACGGGGAGAGGGGACGGGAGGGGAGGGTGATGGGATGGGGGAGGGGGACGGGGGAGAGAGAGTGAGGGAGAGAGATATAACAGAGAGAGGGCATTATTGAAACAATTCCTCAAGGGATCGGGTTTCAGCTAAAGATCAGAAGTTCTCCAGACTGTGAACGGCTGCTGATCTAAATTGAGACACTGTTCGCACTGTCTCTGACCTGCCTTCGTCAGTGTGGAGATAAGACGATGTGTGGGCAATCGTCGGCGATAAAAGCGATCTAGGTGAACAACAACGGTCAGTGCTGATACCGATTCCAGTCACTATCGTGGCCGGTTTCACTAATTTAACCGTGACAGACCAGGCCCCTGGAAACTCAACATCTGATGGGGCCCTGAAATGATACGGAGGGAAGCAGCACACAAAAAGTACTGGAGGGACTCAGCAGCTCCGGCAGCATCCATGGAATTGAACAAACTTCGGTTTTGGACCGAGACATTTCTACAGGACGAAGCGGTGCAATTTACGACGCGTCTCAGAGGGAAAGCAGGAACAACTCAGTAACCTGAGGCTGAGCGGCTCCGTTGATGGATTAATTCCACAGCGCAGTTCAATTCGATAACTCTCGTCAGCAGATCCGCGGTCAGTGGTTCAGATGATCAGACCCAATTATTAACGCGTACAACAAGCTGGAGGAGCTCAGCAGGTCGGACAGCATCCGTAGAAACGCGTCTCGGCCCGAAACGTTGACTGCTCGTTTCCAATGTATACTTTGCGTTTACAGACGCAGTTATTGACCGAGAGGCAGTGAGATCCGACTGTGACAGACTCCACAGGGAAACCTGAAACACAGCACCAGGGTTTCTCTCTGGTAAATAACTCAGAAACAGTGACCTTTACAATGTAAACGACTCCCAGTCACAGCTTGCGGGAGAGCTGCCTGTCCCCACACTGGGACAACTCCGGACAAGGTGTCATTGAAGGCAAGAACAACGTTCGAGTCGATCCCGTGAGTTAGATGAGAGACAGAAGTTTAGCTCCGCCTGTCACTAAATATGATAAATCAGAGTGTTGAACTGACCGGATCAATATCTCTGACGGATATTTGTACAATGATCATCTAGTTAGAAGCTTGTCAAATGACCATGAACAGATTCACATGGTTAACACACAGAAATACCAAACATGAATTGCTTTGCTCACTCACCAGGAACTCCAATGACGGCGATGAACACGTACAATACACTACTGTACCTATCCAACATTGCAGGCATTTTCTCTGTCCAGTGACCTGTCCCCACTGTGCTACAGGCGATCTCTCGGAATGAAATGTAAAGGCAGCACATGCCTGCGGTTTTAATACCATTTAGCGACTCCACAGGGACACATTTCAACAGATTTAAATAACTGTTTTAAAATTATTTACAAAACAATTATGTCAGGCAGGTGCAATCCCCGTGGTGATAGATTGCGATTAAATAATGAACGAGTGCAATGTTTGGTTTGTTTGTGTGAATTAGTTTGTCCGAACAAAGGTGACTGAACCTTCAGTGGTTTCTTATCAATTCAATGTGATCCCACTGTTAATATGTACTTCAATGGAGCCAATTGAGAGACACAGAATACTGAAGTAAATTATGTCATTGTAGCTTGTAAAATGTTATTGAATCACCTACTGTTACCATTCTCCTCGAGAGTATAAACACTCTAATTAGTCTGTGTTTCGGGGACTCTAGCGAGGGGGTCGCCAAGAAAAGATCTGCTTGTCATGGTGAATAAACAGTTTCATATCCACAGAACCCTCCGCATCTTCAGTGACTAAGTCACAGTCAGAACATTTCGGTGCTCGTCCAAGACCCACCCTTAACCCTAATACATGGGCACAAAGTTTAGTAGGGGGATGAGTATGTTTCAATCATATCTCCACGTATGCGTTAAAGAACACGGCGGAGCGCTGGAGAGGCGGATAAGAAAGTGTGCAGCGTGTTTCTGTGTCTCTGTGTGGATCGACCCATTGTCTCTCCCTGATCCTGCCTGACTATACACGTATCCATAGACCTCGAGTTCAATTTTTCCCCTCGGTTCAGTCCCGTATCTTCTCTTTCCCAAAGTGTTGCATTGAACGTGGCCATGTTTAGGGTGGTTCAAGAGTCTCCGGCATTCCAAATAAAGTTTATGGGGTGGATTCCTACTTTAGTTTCTACAAGCAATCCAGCTGCACCATCCAACCATGTGGTGAACACATGTACAACTTGGACTCCCCACAGGTAACTCTGGATACAAGTCGTGGCTTTTCATCAGCACCATGGGCAATGCATTGTAGGTAACACAGTTGTCCTTCCAGGGGCAATGGGCATTGTTACTTCCTGACAAATCCCAACCCACCTGGGCTGTGGGCAATCAACGGCAAAATAAACTTTGTGTCCAGAATTGCATCATTTCTTTGGGGATCCAGGACTCATAACAATGGGAACGTAAGTGTTCCAACCACGTGTTCGACTACCCAGCCATTAGGCGGCGCTGTTGAGCTCGGTGGCAGCTCATCCAGTTCAGCACCCCTTCTCCCTTCATTCTGCCACTGCAAACCTTGTTCTGTGATAGGGTCGTTTTAGAACCCTGTTTCTCCTTACCCTCCTCAGTACCTTTCTCCCTCACTCCCTTTTCCCTCATTCGCATCATCCTTCTGAGAGCCCATGCTTCAGCATGTATAGGGTTTGATTGGATCAATCATTTCACACACCCTTCTGCTTTCCTCGGTACAGTGCGATACCAAGTTCCTCGGCCAGTTCCTACTCTGTCACGGAGTCAAATTCTGCATATCCAAAGCAGTACACAAAACACTCGAGAAAACCTGTCACAACCTCATCACAGATATAGAAGGTTCCTTCCTTTCCACCGTCTGCAGTTATGCAAAACCTCCACTGTCACCTCTATTAGTCCAGCAGCTTCTAATGGTGCCTTCTGTACATCACGTAGTGTCTCCTCAGCGGGTGCCTGTTCCTCCGGCAGGGCTGATGGGAAAGTTGAAGTTAGACAGAGAAGGGTTAACTTACCTTCCTCCGTTGCATATAAACCGTGAGTTATCCTGTCTGCTGAATGGACTGGGAAGGGTTCCGAGAATTATCTCTCATTCACAGCTATCAATTGGGCCACGTTAAAAGGGACAGAATACCGTGTCACACACGCCCACACCCCCGGCTCTGGTGTGTCCTGCAGTCCCTCCATTACTACAGGCGCCATTGGGGCACTGGGTGCTGAAGGTTCCACCCACTCTTGGAAAAATCTGCTGGGAGGCGGGTCACTTCCCCAATAATCCTGGCTTTTATACTGTTAGTCCCGGAGTGCAGGGACAAAGGATGGCGGACGTAGCTGTTCCTCATGGAGATCGACTGTAGTGGGTTCCCGGCACGGCCAGCATGGAGGTTTCTGTCTGTGCTGGGCCTTGATGAAAAGAGCAAGAATCAAGCACGATGGGGGAAGCAGAAAGTGCCCATTACTAGGTATGGAGCTGGTGAGTGGGGTCTCTCTGGAGGTCAGGAACAGATGGGCAGTGACTTGTCCCTCACTTCTGATCCACCAGCTGGACAGTGTAGGGGTTAAGGGTTGAAACACTCTGTGAAGGTTGGGCACTACCTGACCATATGTGCCCCTGGCCAAAGGCTACGTTTCCCTCATCAGTTGACTGAAGAGAGAAACCCGGTGTGTGATGCAAGCGTCTCTTCATACGCTAAATCACCCCAATCTGCATCACTATCATCGTCAGTCCTCGCACATATCACTCCTCTCCGAGCTGAGAGTTCACTTTGCAGATTTTCCATCTGTTTTAAACACTTGCGATCAGCGCAGCCTTTCTTCTCAGCTGCCGATTTCTTCATGACATTCGTAACAGCCGTAAATCCTGACCCTGACTTCTCCTTTCTCTAATTCCGTATCCGCCTGTTTATACTCCTCTTCAGTTTTCTCATTTTCTCTTGTTAACGCTTCACACTGAGCCTGAATCTGACTCATGTGGATCAAATTCACCTGATCCTGCTCCGTCACAATTTCTAACTCTTCCCTACACTTACATAATTCCTCCGCCAGCTTCCGTTTTTTCTCTCTTCACTTCAATTAGATCATCCAACAAACATTACATTATAACATTTTAATCCCTTATAATTTCTTTAATTTATTTTCACTATTTTCCACAATTCTTCCTCCAGAGTCCCTGACCCTCGACTCTCAAACTTTCCTAGCCACTCCTCATAATCTGACCATTTCCTTCATAATTAACCATGAAAGTAATCTCTGAAATCCTCTGAATCTCTGGGTTCTTCCTGTCCTTCCCCTTTCACATTTTAATATCCTAACCTACTGTGTGGTTCAACTCGATACCAGGGTCCCAGACCATTTTTCTGTCTTTTCGAGTGCACCCCAGGGCGCCGAAGTATGTTCACCGTTCATCAACGGAGATCAGTTTGGAAACTCACCAGCCAATTCGAAATTAATCAAAGCTCGCACTTTATTGTTCCTGCACAAACAACAAAGTAACTATGTTGATCTTAGGCCAAAAACTTAAAACTGTTCCCTCTGTAGTAATACACACCCTGACCACTTCTCAAATTCACAACATTGAAACAGGGGATCCCATTTTGTCCAAATGATCGACCATTTCTTCTCTCAGTCCCTTTCATGGGGGTTGTTCCTTGTGATGGTAAGTCTCTGGAGTTATCACACCTTTGCATTTGAAACTCGTAACCTATTAAACACCTCTTATCAGTTCAGGGGACACATCTCATTCTAGTTGGCTGACGTCCATCAGCCTGATGACTAACAGTTTTCCATTGGATGTAGTCCAAGGTCTACACAACTTCATGCCGAAGGTGATTTCTTTTGTTCTCTTCAGCTCTGGTTCAGACACACGGCAGAAAAAACGAGATTCCTTCTGCAAACCTGCCACTTTACACAATAAACACCTTATCTCAGAGTGACTTCCGGTTCAGAAATAACGAGATTAATTCTGCAAACCTGACATTGGACAGAATACAGTTTATCTGAGAGTGATTTCAGGCTTAGAATGGGAAACCGGAAACCTCTTGTTTGGTTGATCTGATTAGGTTATCCCATAGCAATCAGTTCATCAATCAGTTCTCAATACGGGGGTTACAGAGCAGCTTCACAAAATGGCAGCCTCTATTCCTTTGACCTCATGGCAAGAACACAGAAAATTGATCACTCTACTTCCACTGTCATTGACCCATTCACGTTCGATGTTTTCTTGCATATGTTAATTCATTCAGACAGTGGTGTATTTTGGTGCAGGGCAGTCAGGATGGGATGCTCCTCCAGTCAGATGTGGGAACTCTGGACATCGGACAGTTTTCCGATGACTATTTGCAGTAAGTGCACCCAATCACAGCGCCGGACTGATTGGTTCAGGGAGTTGGATGTACTCAGGATCATTCGGAAGCCTGAAGATACTATCAATGAAACATCTGAAGAGATGGCCACACCCAGAGTACAAGCTTCGGACAGGAGAAGCGTGACCACCAGCAGAGGTAAGGGTCATTAGGAAGACTGTGCAGGGCTGTCCTGTGGGCATTCTCCTCAGCAGAACACCTTGTTGGATACTGCTGGGTGGGTGGGGAGTTGATCCACTGTGACACGGCAGCAACAGAAAGGCTGGTAGCACTGTCGGCTCTGATGCGCAACAGGGAAGTGTACATTTAGGCCTTGCGGTAGTTATAGGAGATGATAGTCAGGGGAGAGAAAGGAGATTCTGTCGATGTGGACAGGATTTAAATTAGAACTGATTTCTGCGTCACTGATCCAAACCATTAAACTCCAGTCCCATTAAACGGGAACATTAGCCGAGGAATACCTCCCACACCCAGTGACCAGAGTGCAGAACTGGGTTTGATGAATGACGACTTTGACACCAACAGTCAATTTTCAACTTTCATGTGGATTCAGCAACTGTGATGGTGAAATATCCAGCCTGTTTAAGCAGTTTCCCCAGTGTGAACTCGGTAGTGTGTCACAAGGTAGGATAACTGAGAGAATCTCTTACCACATTAGGAGCAGGAGAATGGCCTCTCCCCAGTGTGGACTCGTCGGTGTGTCTGTAAGTCGGATGACTGAGATAATCTCTTTCCACATTCAGAACAGGTATACGGTCCCTCCCCAGTTTGAAATCGTTGATGTTCCTTCAGTACAGATGACTGAGTGAACCGCTTCCCACAGTCTGAGCAGGTGAACGGCCTCTCCCCAGTGTGAGTTCGCTGATGTATCTTCAGTTCAGATGACCAACTGAATCCCTTTCCCACACTCTGAACAGGAGAAAGGCTTCTCCCCAGTGTGAACTGAATGGTGTCTCTGCAGTTGCAATGACTGAGTGAATCCTTTCCCACAGTCTGAGCAGATGAACGGCTTCACACCAGTGTGAACTCGCTGGTGTGCATGCAGGTCAGATGAGTGAGTGAAGAATGAATCCCTTCTCGCAGTTCTTTGTCCATTCATAAGTCAAATGTCAGATGTAGTAAATCCCTTGCACAATCAATGACTTGAAGAACTAACCTCCAGTGTAGAAATATTTGTGTGTTCTCAGCACCCCGGTTTACTGGAGGTCATATTCAGATGAATTTGGGAGGGATCTTAAACTTGGAGATGTTTAGAGAATAGGTAAGATATTGGAGGATTCGCAATGATCATAATATTCCAGTATTGATTGATGAGGTTAAAATGCTTGACACCAAAATATGGAAGGTTATGTTATTGGCTGAGTCATGTGCTGCGTTTCATAATCAGGATGGTTTCAGTGAAGGGTTAAACAATGTAGGGATGAATTTCCAAGTGAACACCGCGATGTGATGGAGTGGTAGTATCAGCTGGAGCAATGATACTATCACTGATGTTAAGCTTTATTTTTCTATGTCTAAAATGCTGTTACTAATTAGGTTAGGATGATGTAGGCTGTTGTACGATTAAGTATGTGACTGACAGCTCTCGCTGAAATAATATTTAAATATTTCAATCGCATTTTGAAGTTACTTTGTAAAATATTTTGCATTCTATTCATTTATCGGAAGGGTGGAATAGCTTTCTTTTCAGTTTTATATTCGGAAGATGATGATACGAAAGCACATGTAAGTAAAAATGTATGTATATCAGTCTTTCTATGTTGAAAATGCATGTGACAGTTATGGAAGGAAGAATATTTGATTACCTTATGGAAAATAGGAGTGAGGGGGAGATTGCATTTGTTTTATTTTTATCTTTCATTTGGATGACCTATGCGGGTAAACAGGGCAAGTTACATTTGACTTTCAGTGAGATAGAGAATGGGACCACACAAGGCATTATTTGTAGCCCTTCATCATTTATTATTATGATTAATCATACGTTCTCTGGATTGCTACTGCAGTGGGTAAATCACTATGATGGAGCTTTACGGATTAAAGAGAGTCATTTCAATTTTACTGAAAATAGGATGCAATTAGGTATTTAAAGGTTGAACAATAGAAAACTACATGAGGATTTAATATTTCTGTAGCTACAACACAAGGCTAGTGTTTTGTTCAAGGAGAATTAATAGACACTGTTGATTGAAGATGATATGGTCAAAATATTGTTGTGTTGATGGTAAAATTCCCAGGCAAGTCCACGGATAATAAGCTGGCATGGAAGCACCATATCAGTAAAATAATTTATAAATGTAGAGGAGCATTAAATATACACAGATGCCTATGTGTGTACACTTGCGGTGCTAAACGAACATTTGTGTTGTCAATGTTTGGTCTGATCTTGATTGTGGTTCTGAGGCTAATGAATCAGCTCCATCTGAAACTTTAAATTGTTCGGATGTGATACAAACACAGACATTAAGTTTGTGTTGTGTTGCAATACCGAGGCTCATTGTCGGCTTTACTGGTTAAAATGGAACAAATAGCCTAAAAATTCCTGAATTTGAAATTGATGTTAGCATACTGGATTAATTTAGGGAGACGAAGAAACTATCTTCCTGTTAAAGATGTGGTCGAAGACTTTTAGGAACTTGACAAGAAGAGTAATTTTTCGTTTGGGTGCCTGGGTTCTTATCACGCTAGGAACATGGGTTCTTTTTTCTTTCTAATGAAAGCTAAATCACCTCTAGTGAGAGTCATTCTGGAGTGGTTCTTTTTTAATACTTTATTTACAATTTTCAGTTATTACGAAGAAAGATCATATTGAAGACGAACAAGACAATGCAAAGGAGATGCAGCTCCAGGTGGAGCACAGACAAAACAAATCAAAAACAAAAACAAAAAGGCTGCCAGACAATTTACAAGATTACATAAATAGACTTTCAAAAAAAAAGTCTGACACGATCACGGAAGCAAAGGAAAATAAAATGAATAAAGGAATCCGGTTAGGCACCACACCCACTCATGAGGCTAGACAGGTCAAGATCATTATGTATGTGAGGTAATATGACACTGAGCCCAGAAAGGTCCCCATATTCTCTCAAATGTATTCTGTATATTGGGTTTGTGCAGGCGCAGTCTTTCTATTTGTACAACAGACAACATCTCCCTGAGCCAGTGTGCAAAGGTAGGTGGAGTAGTGGACTTCCAGGGCAGAAGAATAAATTTCTTAGCCACCACCATTCCTAGATGCAGAGCAATCTGTATGTCGTGCGGCAACTCAAGAGTCAGTGCAGAGCATCCAAATATGGCGAGGTCGTGATTGGGCTGAATGTCTCTGGAACAGGCTTTTGAGAGCCACTCCGAAATTGCAGTCCGAACGTTGTATAATGTAGGGCAAAAGCAGAAAAGACGTGCTAGTGAGCCCTCAGCAGAGAGGCACTTCTACTCAGGAGATACAGATGGGAAGATGCGATTCAGTTTTGTTTTTGAACAATGCATCACCTTGTACTGGATTAACCTGGAGCGTGAATTAATAGAACAACAGTGAACCCGGGACATTGCCTCCTCCCAAAGTTCCGCTGATATCTCTGAGTTCAGGTCCCTAGCCCAGGCTTCCCTAATAAAATCTGTAGAAACCAAAGGAGTCAAGCAATTCACAAATTTTGATATTAACTGTTTGGAGTCTGGAGAAAGAGGTTTTCAAGAAAGGGATGGGTGGTGGAAATCGGCTCCAAGTGTGGGCACATTTCCTTAACGTAGTGTCTAACTTGGAGATAGGAAAAAAAAACTTGTGAATTTGGAAGGTTGAACTTAGTGCTTAATTGTGTGAATGATGCACATTTGCCATCGATGTTAGTAAACGTCAAGTCTTTATGTATATATTAAAGCAGACGTTGATAGATTCTTGATTGGTCAGGACATGAAGGGATATGGGAGGGAAAGCCACGTTGAAATGGTGGAGCCGATTCAATGGGCCAAATGGCCAAATATCTTATGGCCTTATGGACTGGAGACAATGCTGTCGCCTCTGGATGTGCTCAGGACGCGGAGTGCAATATTAATGCATTGAAGTACCGAAGTGACTGGATATTTCACCGCACTGATCAGCTGCTCCCTGAATTTTGAATGAGTTACCGGGTAAATAAATGTGTTGGTGCATCAGCTGAAATCCTTAAGAAATTTCCCGACGTGGTGAATAATGATTTCAGAATTGTTGAAATCGTATCCTATTCCTCAGACCTGACAATGTATGAAATTTACAACCATTGTTATCCACAGGAGGATGAAGCTGCCGGAGATGGTGAAGAGTAAAACCACAGACCTCCTCCTGCTCTCCATCTCCGGGACACTGCGGTTCTCCCCCTTGCTCTGACCCTTCAGCCCCTTACGGACCCGGCTGGCCACTAAAATGTCAGGGCGTTGACAAGCAGGATCCCAGCAAACGTGAGGAACGGAGTTAAAACTGTATCGAGCCAATTATATGTTACCCACCCAGGGTCAATGAAATAATTATCCTTGACCACACAGAACAACAGTACTTTGTCGATTATCACGCTGGGTTGCCAGTGTGAAGTATCGTGGAATGTTTTTCAGACAGAACAGTACACCGGTTGTTGTTAGAACTACAGCCGGAGTTTTCCCGGTGCAATATTTTGTTTTCAGTTTCTTGCAGAAAATGGCGACTAACCGGTCAAAGGTGAAAGTGACGGTGAACCAGACCGAACAGTGTGTGGCTCTGTAGCTCAGTACATCGATAACACCGCACACAGGGATGATGCCCAGAAAACTCCACCGGAAGTAATAGTAAGCGACATGACGCTGAGTGAAGTGGATGACAATAGTCAGTAGATCCGCCGCTGCCATGGCAACCAGGTAACGAGTGGTGCAGGTAGAGAGGCCGCACTTTCCCCGGGACAGGATCACAATCGCCAGTAAATACACTGGAGGGCGAAAGAAAGAGAGGGAGGAAAAAAGTGAGGGAACGAGAGCGGGGAGGAGGCAGAGAGGGAGGGAGCGTGTGAGAGAGGGAGAGAGAGACGGGGAGAGGTAGAGAGAGAAAGATAGAGAGAGAGAAAGAGGGAGGGACAGATGTGGAGAGATAGATGGAGTGATAGAAAGAGATGGAGAGAGGGATGAGGGAGAGATTGAAATACAGGGAAAGTGAGGGAGATGGATAGGAAGGGAGAGTGGGGGAGACATAGATGGAGAGATAGCGGTAGAGGGAGAGATAATGGGAGAGACAGAGATAGAGTTAGAGTTCCATTTAGAGTTCCAGTTAGATTAGACAGACATTGACAGATAGAGGGATAGAGATAGAGTCAGAGGTAGAGATGTGGAGAGATAGAGGGATAGTGAAGGTGAGAGTAATGGACAGATGTGTACAGAACAGGACGTAACAGAAAGTGGGCATTACTCGACACGTTTTCCAAGAATTAACACGGGATCAGGTTTTAATTGATCTAAAGACATAGAGAGATAGATTCGGTGACTGTCCACTTATCTAACATCCGGTAACCCCTGCATGAGCTTGAGAAGTAGAGGATTCGCGGGATGTTTTCAGTTTTTTAAACGGCCAACCAATTGGGAGCAGAGGAGCTGAAGACCGCCGGTCGGCTGGTGCACTGTAAAAGAAGCTCCGCCAAGCGAAGCAGCCATCGTCGGAGTGCACTGAGTCAGAGTGGGACAGCTTTGACTCAACAGGCAGAGGTAAGTTATAATTGCGGATTTTTTTTTTCTTATTCGATTTGTTTTTTATCTAGTAGGTTTAGAGAGAATGTCAGGCAGGATGTTGGAATGTCTATTTCAATGCGATGGTTATTGTGAGGAAGGCAGACGAACTGAGGGCGTGGATTGACACATGGAATTATGACATTATAGCCATTAGCAACAGGAGGGACAGGACTGGCAGCTTAATGGTCCAGGATTCCGATAATTCAGACATAGAGGCAGACGGATGAAGGGTTGGTGGGCCGAGGGGGGGCCGGGGGGTAGGTGGCAGAGGGATTGCGAGGCAATGGGTGGAGCTGAGAAATGGGAAAGGTATGACCATATTAATGAGATTGTATTACAGACCACCAAATAGTCAGCGAGAATTGGAGGAGAAAATCTACAGAGAGATAGCAGACAACTGCAGGAAACTACAGGGATCAATGCTTGGTCCATTGTTATTTGTCATCTATATCAATGATCTGGATGATAATGTGGTAAATTGGATCAGCAAATTTGCTGATGATACAAAGATTGAAGGTATAGTGGGCAGTCAAGAAGGTTTTGAAAGCTTGCAAGGGGATCTGGACCAGCTGGAAAATGGGCTGAAAAATGACCGATGGAGTTGAATACAGACAAGTGTGAGGTATTGCACTTTGGAAGGTAAAAAAAAACAGGGTAGAGCATACAAAGTAAATGGTAGGGCACTGAGGAGTACAGTAGAATAGAGAGATCTAGGAATACAGGTACAAAATTCCCGACAAGTGGCGTCACAGGTTGATAGGGTAGTCAAGAGAGCTTTTGGGTCATTGGCATTTATAAATCAAAGTATAGAGTATAAGAGTTGGAATGTTATGGTGAGGTTGTATAAGACATTGGTGAGGCCGAATTTGGAGTATCGTGTGCAGTTTTGGTCACCGAATTACAGGAAGGATATTAATAAGGTTGAAAGAGTGCAGAGAAGATTTACAAGGATGTTGCCGGAACTTGAGAAACAGAGTTACAGAGAAAGGTTGAATAGGTTAGGACTTTATTACTCGGAGCATAGAAGAATGAGGGGAGAATTGATAGAGGTATATAAAATTAAGATGGGCATAGATAGAGTGAATCCAAGCAGGCTTTTTCTACAGATGCTAGGGGAGAAAAATAAACAGAGTACATGGGTTAAAGATGAAAGGGCAAAAGTTTAAAGAGAACATTAAGAATTGAGTGTGGTGGGAGAGAATGGTGGGTGTGTGGAATGAGCTGCCAGATGAAGTTGTAAATGCAGACTCACTTTTAATATTTAAGATAAATTTGGGAAGGTACATGGCTGAGAGATGTATGGAGGGATATGGGTCAGCTGCATGTCAGTGAGACTAAGCAGAAAAATGGTTCTGAACAGCCAGGAAGTTTCTATGGAAAATTGTGATTGTAGGGGATTTTAATTTTCCACATATTGATTGGGACTCACATACTGTTAAAGGTCGAGAGGGGTTAGAGTTTGTAAAATGTGTTCAGGAAAGTTTTCTAAATCAATATATAGAGGCACCAACTGGAGAGGATGCAATATTAAATCTCCTGTTAGGAAACGAGTTAGGACAAGTGACGAATGTTTGTGTAGGGTAACACTTCGGGTCTAGTGAACATAACGCCATTAGTTTCAACCTGGTTATGGACCACGATAGCTCTGGTCGGCGAGTTGAGGTACTAAACTGGAAAAAGGGCAAATTTAAAGAAATGAGAAAGGATTTTAAAAACGTGGATTGTGACAGGGTGTACACTGGCAAGGATGAGATTTGTAAGTGGCAGGCCTTCAAAGGAGAAATTTTAAGAGTGCAGAGTTTGTATGTTCCATTCAGGATTAAAGGCAAAGTGAATAAGAATAAGGAAACTTGGTTTTCGAGGGATATTTTAAATCTGATAAAGAAGAAGAGAGACATGTATGACAGACATAGGCAACAAGGAACAAATAAGTTGCTTGAGGAGTATAAAGAAGTGCATATCAGGAGGTATAAAAGAAGACACGAGGTTGCTTTGGCAGTCAAAGCAAAGGATAATCCAAAGACCTTCTACAGGTATATTAAGAGCAAAATGATAGTAAGGGATAAAATTGGTCCCCTTGAAGATTAGAGTGGTCGGCTATGTATGGAGCCAAAAGAAATGGGGGAGATCTTAAATGTATTTTTTTATGCACCCGTATTTACTAAGGAAACTTGCAAGGAATTTATAGAAACAAGGCAAACAAGTAGTGAGGTTATGGAACCTATACAGATTAAAGAGGAATAGGTGCTTGCTGTCTTGAGGTAAATCAGAGTAGATAAACTACCAGGACCTGACAGGTCATTCCCTCGAGCCTTGAAGGAGACTTGAAATGGCAGATATATTTCAAATGTCTGGTATACATGGGTGAAGTGCCGGAGGATTGGAGGATAGCTCATTGTTGCTCCTTTGTTTACAAAAAGGCTCTAAAAGTAATCCGGGAAATTATAGGCCAGTAAGTTTGACATAAGTCATAGGTAAATTATTGGAAAGAGTACTAAGAGATAGGATCTACAAGTATTTGGATAGACAGAGACTTATTAGGAAGAGTCAACCTGGCTTTGTCCGTGGTAGGTCATGTTTAAGCAATGTATGTGACTTTTGCAAGGAGGTTACCAGTAAAGTTGATGAAGGGAAGGCAGTGAATATTGTCTACATGGACTTCAGGGAGGCCTTTGTCAAGGTCCCGCATGGGAGGTTAGCTAGGAAGATTCAGTCACTAGGTATACATGGTGAGGTATTAATTTGGATTAGACATTGGCTCAATGGGAGAAGCCAGAGAGTGGTAATGGAGGCCTATGACTATTGCTGTGCCACAGGGGTCAGTGCAGGGTCCATTGTTATTTGTCCTCTATATCTGTGATCTGGATGACAATGTGGCAAATTGGATTAACAAATTTGTTGATGATACAAAGATTGGAGGTGTAGTAGACAGTGAGGAAGGTTTTCAAAGCTTGCAGAGGGATTTGGACCAGTTGGAGGAATGGGCAGAAAAATGGCAGATGGAGTTCAATGCGGACATTGGCCCTGACGAAGATGCAGAGTTTGTTAATGACATGTTGATTAAAATAGATACCTGTAGCCGGTTGGAAGCCCGAGAAGAGTGAAAACATCAGTTACGCCGGGAAAGCATGAGATCCTTTATTTTCAATTAACACGCTGCATAATTTCAGTAAATGCAGCACATGTGTAATGTGCTCATCCTTAAACAATGAAAAGTGAGAAAGGTGATATATCGGTATGGAGAGGCCACAGCATGGGATCCACTTCTGCAATACACAAGTCAGGCTGCTGATTACAGTTCAGCGTTCAACACAATCAGACCCTCAATTGTAATCAACAAGCTCCAAAACCTGGGCCTCTGTACTTCCTTCTGCAACTGGATCCTCACCAGGAGACCACAGACTGTGTGGATCAGAAATAACATCTCCTCCTTGCTGACAATCAACACTGGCACACCTCAACGAAGCGAGCTCAGCCCACTGCTCTACTCTCTCTGCACTCACGTCTGTGTGTCTGGGCTCATCTATAAACTTGCTGATGACACAACTATAGTTGGTGGAATTTCAGACGGTGACGAGGAGGAGTACAGGAGTGAGGTAGATCAGCAAGTTGAGTGGTGTCGCAGCAACAACCTTGCACTCAGCATCATGAAGACAAAGGAATTGATTGTGGATTCAGGAAGGGCAAGTCGAGGGAACACACACCAGTCCACATCGTGGGCTCAGAAGTGAAAAGGGTGAGCAGTTTCCATTTCCTGCCTGTCAACATCTCTGAGGAACTATCCTGAGCCCAACATATTGATACAGTTACAATGAAGGCACAACATCGGCTATATTTCATCCGGAGATTGAGGGGAATCGGTCTGTCACTAAAGACACTTGCAGATTTCTACAGATGTACTGTGGAGAGCATTCTAACTGGTTGCTTCACTGCCTGGTGTGGGGAGGCCACTGCACAGGATCGGAAAATGCTGCAGAAAGTTATATACTCAGCCAGCTCCTTCATGGGCACTGGACTCCACAGCATCCAGGACACATTCAAAAGATGATGCCGCAAAAAAGTGGCATCCATCATTATGGACCCCCATCACCCAGGACATGCTTTCGTCTCATTTCCACCATCAAGGAGGATGTACAGGACCCTGGAGACACACTCACCGGTTCAGGAACAGCTTCTTCCCGACTGTCAGATTTCTGAATGGGCAAAGAACCCATGAACATCCCCTCAGGATTTTCCATCTCGTTTTGAACTACATTTTAAATATAATTTTACACATTCTAATTGTAATCAGTAGTTTCACCACATATGCCAGTGATATTAAACCTGATTCTGATACACAAACACACACAGCTGGGCTCAGACATACAACACTCCCACATTCCTCCCTTTGTGGCACCCTGCTTGCTCCGTGGCCCCCGGTATTAAGCTCAAACTGTTGCAACACCTGCCCTTTAAATTCATGGCTGAGGCTGTGTTGTGTCTGTTCACTGTTTGAGTTCGATATTAAATGAAGAGCATTGAATGGGAAGGAAGGTTTGAATAGAAGAAAACCTTCTCTGAAGGTATATGGGGTCCTGTTGAGAGGCCTAGACAATGTAGATATAGAAAGGATGTTTCCCATGGTGGGAGAGTCCAGGACAAGAGGGCAGATCCTCAGGATAGAGGGGAATCCTTTCAGAGCAGAGATGCAAAGAAACTTCTTTAGCCAAAAGGTGGTGAATTTGTGGAATTTGTTGCCACATGAAGCTGTGGAGGCCAGGTCATTGGGAGTATTTAGTGCAGAGATTGACTGCTTCTTGTTCGGACATGACATCAAAGGTTACAGGGAGGAGGCTGGAATCTGGGGTTGAGGAGGAGATTTTAAACAAGGGATCAGCCATGATTGATGGTGGAGTAGACTCGATGGGCCAGATGGCCTCATTCTGCTCTTATGTCCCACGGTTCTTCTGGTCTTATGGACTATTTTCTAAATGGGGAGAAATTTCAAAAATTGAGATGCAAAGGGATTTGGGAGTCCTTGAGCAGGATTCCCTGAAGGTTAATTTGCAGGAGTCTGTGGTGAGGAAGGTATATGCGATGTCACCATTCATTTGAAGAGGACAAGTCTATAAATGCAAAGATGTAATGTTGAGTCTTTATAAAGCTCTGGTGAGGCCTCACTTGGAGTATTGGGAGCAGTTTTGTGTCATTATCTTGGAAAGGGTTTGCTGAAACTGGAAATATTTCAAATGTGGTTCAGGAAAATGAGTCCAGGATTAAATGGCTTGTTATATGAAGATCGTTCGATGGCTCTGGGTCTGAATTCACTGGAATTCAGAAGAATGAGGGGTGACCTAATTGAAACCTGTTGAATACTGAGAGAGCTTGATGGAGTGAATGTGGAGAAGGTGTTTCTCTGGTGTGCATGTCTAAGGACACAGACTCAAAATAGAAGGGTGTCCTTTTGGAACGGAGATGAGGAGAATTTCTGTCGCAAGGAAAACTGAATCTGTGGAAATCTTTGCCTCAGGCAGCGTGCGAGGCCAATTCATTATGTATTTTTCAGACAGACGTTGATTGATTCTTGATTGGTCAGTGCCTGACGTGATACGGGGCAAAGACAGGCGATTGCTGTAGAGAGTAAAAATGGATCGGCCATGATGAAATGGCTGAGCAGACGTGATAGAATAAATACAAGAATAAAGATCTCCTCTGAAGGTATATGGGGTCCTGTTGAGAGCCTGCATGGAACACTGTACACAGGTTTGGTCCCCGTCCCGGAGGCAGCCTATCGGATAAAGGGAATGAAGAAGTTTCCCAGATTGATTTTCGGTTGTGGTAGTGTCCTCAGAGAGATTACAATGATTGGGCCTGTCTCAAAACTAGAGAAATAAGAGGTGGTCTGACTGAAAGAGACACAGAATCACAGGGCAGGGGCAGGAATGATGTTTTCCTAGGTGGGGGTTGGCGGCGGGGTGGTGTTGAACAAGGGGTCAGAGACTCAAAATCCGAGGTTACCTCAGCAGGGCTGAGATCCGGAGAAATTTCCTCACCCATATTGTGGTGAATATTTGGAATTTTCTCCACAAGTTTTCTAAATTCAAATTTCAAATTTAGGGACTCAGCGATGATGGGAAAGGACACGACCCACCCAGCCAACACACTTTTTGTTTCTCTTCCCTCTGGGAGAAGGTTCAGGAGCTTGAAGATTCGTAAGGCCAGATTTAGGAACAGCTTCTTTCCAACTGTGATAAGACTGCTGAACGGATCTTGACCCGGATCTGGGCCGCAACTTCCAAATATCCCGACCTGACTTGTACTACCCTTTTCTATTTTCTAATTATGATTTATAATTTAATTTTTTATTGCATTTACTTCGATTTGTACTTCAGGGAGCGCGAAGCGCAGAATCAAATATTGCTGTGATTATTGTACGTTCTAGTATCAATTGTTTGGTGACAATAAAGAGAAGTATAAAGTATAAATATCGGGTATTCTGAGGGAAGGGGAGAACAGGCGCAAAGGGCTGACTGGCCACGCATTCCTGCTACTGTTTCTTATTTTCTAAAGCAAGAGTTGACCATGGGTTTCAGCCATCCGGATTGCACAGGGGAGCGGTGAGAGCGCCGGAGATCCATCGGCAGCCGCTGCGGGGCAGCTCCAGTCTCCCAGCAGGAAGGGACGGGTCTGGGAGACAACTCCAGACAACAATCCCCGATCCTCGGCGGGGAAAGGCCGGGCGCCCTCCGTGTTAGCTGAAACATCTCACGGAATCTCCGCCGGTCGCTTCAGCTCTGCCTTCGAAAGGATTCACGACCGGCCGGTGTTGCAGCCGAAACCCGAGGCGCAGCTCCCCGTCTCCGGCCTCAGTCGGTCCCGGTTCCAAACTCCGGCCCGGCCGGGCTCTCAGCGTCCCACCCACTGACATCCCTCTGGCAATGGGAGCATACCTCTCCCAACAGTGTTTGAGGGCGGACAAACAATTGATACTAGAGCGTTCAATAATCACAGTGATGTTTGATTCTGTGTTAGCGCTCCCAGAAGTACAATTCGAAGTAAATACAATAAAAATTTAAATTATAAATTATAATCAGAAAATAGAAAAGGGAAAGTAAGGTTAGGTCCAGATATTTGGAAGGTACGGCCCAGATCCGTGTCAGGACTTGTTCAGCAGTCTTATCACCGTTGGAAAGAAGCTGTTCCCAAATCTGGCCGTAGGAATCTTCAAGCTCCTTAACCTTCTCCCGGAGGGAAGAGGGACAAAAAGTGTGTTGGCTGGGTGGGTCGTGTCTTTGATATCAGCGCCACTTTCATGCAACGTGCCCAACGCTGAGCCCCTAAATTTGACTTTTGAATTCAGAAAACTTGTGGGAATCATGCACAAGGTCTCCCAAATCACTTTGCATCTCAGTTTTTGAAATTTCTCCCCATTTAGAAAATAGTCCATGAGACCATAAGAACCGTGAGACATAAGAGCAGAATGAGGCCATCTGGCCCGTCGGAGCAAGCAGGGTGTCACAAAGGGAGGAATGTGGGAGTGTTGTATGTCTGAGCCCAGCTGTGTGTGTTTGTGCATCAGAATCAGGTTTAATATCACCGGCATACGTGGTGAAATTTGTTGTTTTGTGTCTGCAGTACATTGCAATATTTAGCAATAAAAACTACAGATTACAATTAGGATGTGTAAAATTAAATTTGAAATGTAGTGCAAAATGAGAGGGAAAATACTGAGGAAGTGTTCATGGGTTCTTTGACCATTCAGATATCTGATGGTGGAGGGAAGAAGCTGTTCCTGAACCAGTTAGTGTGTCTCCAGGGTTCTGTACATCCTCCCTGATGGGAGCAATGAGACGAAGGCATGTCCTGGGTGATGGGGACCTACATCAATGTAAAATCTTCCCCATCCACCACCAATTCAGAAAGGGTTAACTTTAGTTTTGCAACTGACTCGTATGTTTAGGCAGGAAATGAAGTGAAAGAGAGAGAGAGATAGAGAGAGAGGGAGAGAGAGAGAGAGAGACAGAGAGAGAGGAGGGGTAGTGAAAGAGGGAGACGGATAGGGAGAAGGTGATGGAGAAGGTGAGAGTGAACTTGCTCTCCTGTCTGGTTCCACTCAGTCCTGGCTATCCATCTTCCCAGTAACACCTGCTTCTCAACTTCCACGGAGTTCTTTACCCGTTCTATCTCTCCTCCTTCTACACACTTACCTCTCCCCATATCTCGTCATCCCCTAGTCTCCCTCCTCCTTCACCGCTTCCCAACTCCCTCTTCCTAAAGTCCTGAAACTTCCACTCACCCTCTCCCTCCCTCTCCGCTGAGGGATTGACAGTGAATCAGTCACCGGAAGTTGAGTAAATCCGTGTCCTGAAGAAGCGACCACAGATAAAGCCTTTCGGCTGGATGAGGAGGGCGCGGGAGGAATATGTTTCATATGAGTGATGCAGGATTCAGGAAGGTAGGGAGTAAGCAGTGGGTGAGGGGTCAGTGTGAGAGTGGTGTAAGGCGGAGGAAGTGGGGAGTAATAGAGGAGAGTGAGGGGGGATAGTAGAGTTTGGGATGAGAGAGGAGAAGCGGAGAGAGACTAGAGAGAGGAAGGTGAGAGTGAGAAAAGTGAGAGAGAAGGACGAGATTCGGGGAAAGCGCGTAAATAGACCCTTCAGTCCGTCTGGACAGATCCACCCGTGTTCACAGAGCCAGTGCTGTTTGCACACGGTTGGAATTTACTCCTGTAAACCTTCTCCACCCGCGTGTCGGGTCCGAGCTGGAGAGCATTGTGACCTGGTATCAACACTCTCCAACCCCTCCATTTCACCAACACAATACAGCTGGTTACTGACAACAGGAAGTCAGCCGGGGCGATGCAGACATTCCTGTTTACATCAACGGCAGAGGATAAGGGGGTTGAGAGCTCCAATCTCCTGAGAGTGAACACCACTAACAGCCTCTCCTTGTCCAGCCACAAGGACACTATCGCCAAGAAAGCTCAGCGGCATCTTTGCTTCTGTGAGAGGCTGAAGAAAATCGGCGCCTCCTGGGCGACCATCATCTGTTTTTACAGAACACATCCTGTGCGGAAATTAGTCGTGTTGTCACGGCAACAGCTCTGGCCACCACCGGAAACACTGCAGAGAGCTGTGAACAAGTTCAGTACATCATGGAAACTGTGGACACTGTTTACACATCTCTCTGCCTCAATAAAACAGTCCGCATTATCAAAGACCCCACACACGTCGAACATTCTGACTTCCTGAGAGATGGACCACCAACTTCACAATCTCCCTAATGTAGCGCTGTGATTAATTGGTCTGTATGATTCGTTCATTTAATTAATTGTCCCTTCACATTTCGCGACCCCGCACTCCCAGTCCTGAGGTGATGAATTTGATCTATATGGACGGGATGCGAATCAAAGTTATCACTGTATCTTGATTCATTGAAAGCAACTGTCCCAATTTACGCTCATCTCTCCTCTCTCTCCGCCCCCCCCCCCCCCATTCTCTGTGCCTGTCACTCTCTCTCCCTCTCTCTTTCCCTTCTCTCTACCCCTCTCCTTTCCCCTCTTCTTCCCCCTCTCTTACGTCCTCAATTACCCTCTCTCTCCCCCTTCTGCACACTCCTCCGCCGCCTATTCTGCAGCACACTAAACGGAAACAAACAGGCCTCTCCCAGAAACCACAAGCCTTTATCTTCTGAGAGAACATTGAATCTTTCCAACCGACGAGAAATTATACAACATCTGTAATCCACTGAGTGTGTAAAACCGTCATCACAGTGCGGGGTGGGGGAGTGGTGCTGGTCTGGACGGGTGGGTGGCGGAGACAGCAAGCTACAGGAAAGGGGGGAATTGGGGAGAAAGCGAGAGGCAAGCGGAAGGTTAGGTAAAAAACGGAGTAAGAGACAATAAGGGAAAGATGCAGGTTAGTGACTGTGTCGGGAAGAATGTTTGGTGGAAAGAGTGGGAGGGTGCAAAAGATTACGGATGAGGAAAAGAAAAGATAGAGAAATTGAGGAATTGTATATGTAAAGAGAGTGAGAGAGAGAGACGGAGAGAGAGAGGAACAGAGAGAGAGGAGAGACAGACAGAGAGAGAGAGGGAGAGAGACAGCGAGGGAGAGAGGGAGAGAGAGACAGCGAGGGAGAGCAAGAGAGATACAAAGGCAGAGAGAGAGGAAAGGAGAGGGGAGAGAGGGAGACAGAGAGAGAGAGAGAGAGAGAGAGAGAGAGGGAGGGCGAGGGCAAGGGAGAGACACAGGGAGAGGAAAAGAGAGGGACAGAGAGAGATAGACAGACAGAGAGAGGGTGGCAGAGAGAGAGGGTGTGGTGAGAGAGTGAGACAGAGAGAGAGAGAGGGGCGTAGAGAGGGAGAGAGAAAGAGAGAGCAGGAGAGAGACAGAGAGGTAGAGAGACAGAAAGAGAGAGAGAGGGAGAGGAACAGAGTGAGAGAGAGAAAGAGACAGGGAGAGATGGAGAGAAGGAGAGAGAGAGAGAGGGAGAGTGAGAGACAGAGAGACAGGCAGAGAGAGAGGGTGGGGAGAGAGTGAGTCAGAGAGAGGGAGATTTTCAGAGATGGGAAGAGAGAGTGAGGGAGAGACAGAAAGAGAGAGAGTGAGGAAGAAAGAGTGGGACAGAGAGGAACAGTGAAGAGAGACGTAGACAGGGGGAGAGAGAGAGAGAGAGAGAGAGAGAGAGTGGGTGGGGAGAGGGGGAGAGACAGAGATGGAGAGGAAGGAGCGAGAGGAACAGTGAGAGAAAGACCAAGAGAGAGAGAGGGAGGGACAGCAAGGGGGAGAGAGAGGAACAGAGAGAGAGAGGGAGAGAGAGTTGGTGGGGAGAGAGGGAGAGGAACAGAGAGGGAGAGAGAGAGAGAGGGAGAGCGAGAGGCTAAGAGAGAGAGAAGGAGAGACAGAGAGACAGGCAGAGAGAGAGGGTGGGGAGAGAGTGAGAGGGAGAGACAGAGAGGGGGAGAGACAGACAGAGAGACAGAAAGAGAGACAGAGAGAGAGAGGGGAGAGGCAGAGAGAGAACACAGAGAGAAAGACAGAGAGAGAGGGAGGAAGAGAGAGAGGGGAGAGAGAGGAAGAGCAAGAGAGAGAGGGAGAGAGACAGAGAGAGAGGAACAGAGAGGGAGGAAGAGAGAGAGGGGAGAGAGAGGAAGAGCAAGAGAGAGAGGGAGAGAGACAGAGAGAGAGGAACAGAGAGGGAGGGAGAAAGAGAGATACCGTGAGAGAGACAGAGACAGAGAGGGAGAAGAACAGAGAGAGAGAGGGAGAGAGAGTGAAAGAGAGACAGAGAGGGAGATGGACAGGGAGAAATACAGAGAGAGAGGGAGGGTGGGCAGAGAGTGAGAGAGAGGGTGGGGAGAGTGTGAGAGAGACAGAGAGGGAGATAGACAGAGGGGGAGGAGAGGCAGAGAGGAACAGAGAGTGAGAAAGAGACAGAGCTGGAGGGAGAGGGAGAGGGAGTGGAACAGGGAGAGAGGAACAGAGAGTGAGAGAGACAGAGGAGAGCAAGAGAGAGGGGGAGAGAGGCACAGAGAGAGAGAGAGGGAGAGAGACAGACAGAGAGAGAGGGTGGGGAGAGAGTGACAGAAAGAGAGAGGGAGAGAGAGGAACGGAGTGAGAAAGACAGAGACTGAGAGAAAGTGGGGGAACAGAGAGAGAGAGACAGAGGGAGAGCGGGTGTGGTGAGAGAGTGAGAGGGGCGGAGAGAGGGAGAGAGAGAGAGCGTGGGGAGAGGGAGAGAGGGAGAGACAGAGTGGGAAGGAGAGAGAGATAGAGACAGGCAGAGAGAGAGAGGGTGGGGAGAGACAGAGAGAGAAAGAGAGAGAGGAAGAGAGAGAGAGAGAGAGAGAGGGTGGGGAGAGAGGGAGAGGAACAGAGAAAGAGAGAGGGAGGAAGAGAGAGAGAGAGAGACAGAGGAACAGAGAGAGAGATGCAGAGAAAGACAGAGGGAGAGAAAGAGTGGGTGGGGAGAGAGGGAGAGAGGAACAGTGAGAGAGAGTGACAGAGATGGAGAGAGACGGAGAGATGGAGCAGCGAGAGGGAGAGGATCAGAGAGAGTGGAACAGAGTGAGAGAGACAGGGAGAGCGAGACAGATAGAGGAACAGAGAGAGAGGGAGAAGAACAGAGTGAGATAGAGAGAGAGACAGAGGGAGAGATGGAGAGAGAGGGAGAGCGAGAAAGAGAAAGAGAAGGAGACAGAGACAGGCAGAGAGAGAGGGTGGAGAGAGTGAGGGAGATGGAGAGGTAGATAGACAGAGCAGGGGAGAGAGAGTGAGAGAGACAGAGAGGGAGAGATGGAGAGGGAGAAATACAGAGAGAGAGAGGGAGGGTGGGAAGAGAGTGAGAGACAGAGGGAGATAGACAGTGGGAGAGAGACAGAGAGAGTGAGAGAGAGACAGAGGGGGGAGAGAGGCAGAGGAACAGAGTGAGAGAGAGAGAGAGACAGTAAGGGAGGGAGAGAGAGGGAGAGGGAGTGGAACAGAGAGTGAGAAAGAGAGGAGAGCGAGAGAGAGGGGGAGAGAGGCAGAGGGGGAGAGAGGCAGAGAGAGAGAGAGAGGAACAGACAGAGAGAGAGCCAGAGAGAGAGGGAGGGAGAAGAAAAGAGAGAGAGGGAGAGAGACAGGCAGAGAGAGAGGGTGGGGAGAGAGTGAGAGAGACAGGGAGAGAGGGATATAGACAGAGAGGGGGAGAGACAGAGAGAAAGAGAGAGAGGGAGGGAGGAAGAGAGAGAGATAGAGAGAGAGAGAGGGAGAGAGTCAGAGAGAGAGGAACAGTGAGATGGAGAGAAAGAGAGAGTGGGTGGGGAGAGAGGGAGAGGAACAGAGTGAGAGAGAGAGAGTGACTGAGACGGAGAGAGAGGGAGAGGGAGCGAGAAGGAGAGAGTCAGAGAGACTGAGAGACAGAGAGAGAGGGGGAGAGAGGCAGAGAGAGAGGAACAGAGTGAGAGAAAGAGAGAGAGGGAGGAAGAGAGAGTGAGAGAGACAGAGAGGAACAGAGAGAGAGGGGGAGAGAAAGACAGAGAGAGGGAGAGAAAGAGTGGGTGGGGAGAGAGGGAGAGAGGAACAGAGTGAGTGAGAGTGACAGAGTTGGAGAAATAGGGAGAGATGGAGCGAGAGGGAGAGAATCAGGGAGAGAGGAACAGAGAGTGAGAGAGAAAGACAGGGAGAGCAAGAGAGAGGGACAGATATAGGAACAGAGAGAGAGACAGAGAGAGAGGGAGAGTGGTTGGGGAGAGAGGGAGAGGAACAGAGTGAGATGGAGAGAGAGTCAGAGAGGGAGAGATGGAGAGAGAGGGAGTGAGAGAGAGGGTGAGAGAGAGAGGAACAGAGAGGGAGTGAGACAGAGAGGGAGAGATGGAGAGAGTAAGAGAGAGAGAGAGGGAGAAGAAGAGAGAAGGGGAGAGCGACATACAGAGAGAGAGGGAGGGTGGGGAGAGATGGAGAGAGAGAGGGTGGGGAGAGTTTGAGAGAGACAGAGAGGGAGATAGACAGTGGGAGAGAGACAGAGAGTGAGAGAGAGACAGAAAGAGAGAGAGGGGGGAGAGAGGCAGAGCGAGAGGAACAGAGAAAGACAGAGAGAGGGAGGGAGAGAGAGGGGAGAGGGAGAGCAAGAGAGAGAGGGAGTGAGACAGAGAGAGTGAGAGAGAGAAAGAAAGAGAGGGAGGGAGAGAGAGGGGAGAGGGAGAGCAAGAGAGAGAGGGAGAGAGAGAGGGGAGAGAGAAGAGGGGGGAGAGAGACAGAGAGAGAGTGGGTGGGGAGAGAGGGAGAGAGAGGGAGAGGGGGAGAGAGAGAGAGGGAGATAGACAGAGTGGGAGAGAGACAGTGAGAGAGAGACAGAAAGAGAGAGGGGGGGAGAGAGGCAGAGCGAGAGGAACAGTGAGAAAGAAAGAGAGAGGGAGGGAGAGAGACGGGAGAGGGAGAGCAAGAGAGAGAGGGAGAGAGAGAGGGGTGAGAGAAGAGGGGGGAGAGAGACAGAGAGAGAGTGGGTGGGGAGAGAGGGAGAGAGAGGGAGAGGGGGAGAGAGAGAGAGGGAGATAGACAGTGGGAGAGAGACAGAGAGTGAGAGAGAGACAGAAAGAGAGAGGGGGGGAGAGAGGCAGAGCGAGAGGAACAGTGAGAAAGAAAGAGAGAGGGAGGGAGAGAGAGGGGAGAGGGAGAGCAAGAGAGAGAGGGAGAGAGACAGAGAGGAAGAGAGAAGAGGGGGGAGAGAGACAGAGAGAGAGAGTGGGTGGGGAGAGAGGGAGAGAGAGGGAGAGGGGGAGAGAGAGAGAGAGGAACAGAGAGAGACAAGAGACAGAGAGAGAGGGTGTGGAGACAGAGTGAGACAGAGAGAGGGAGAAAGACAGCGGGAGAGAGGGAGAGAGACAGAGAGGGAGGAAGAGAGACAGAAAGAGAAAGAAAGGTACCGAGAGTGAGAGAGACAGAGAGAGTGGGAGAGACAGAGAGACAGAAAGAGAGAGAGGGATAGAGAGTGAGAGAGAGACAGGGAAAGAAGGAGAGGGAGAGAGAGAGAAAGGGAGAAAGAGGGAGTGTGGGAAGAGAGTGAGAATGAGGGAGAGAGGGTGTGGGTAGTGTGTGAGAGACAGAGGGAGAGTTGGAGAGGGAGAGACAGAGAGAGAACGAGAGACAGAGACAGGCAGAGAGCGAGTGTGGGGAGAGAGTTAGACAGAGAGGGAGATAGACAGAGGTGGAGAGAGAGAGTGAGAGAGACAGACAGAGAGAGGCAGAGAAAGAGAGGAAGACAGAGAGAGGGAGGAACAGAGAGTGAGGGGAGTGAGGGAGAGCAAGAGAGGGAGAGAGACAGAGTGGGTGTGGAGAGAGGGAGAGAGAGGGGGGAGAGAGAGAGAGGAACAGAGAGAGACAAGAGACAGAGAGGGAGGGTGTGGGGAGAGAGTGAGACAGAGAAAGGGGCGGAGAGGGAGAGAGACAGACAGAGACAGAGGGAGGGTAGAGAGTGAGAGAGAGAGAGAGAGAGGGGGAGAAAGACAGCGGGAGAGAGAGAGACAGAGAGGGAGGAAGAGAGACAGAAAGAGAAAGAGAGGTACCAAGAGTGAGAGAGACAGAGAGAGAGAGGGAGAGAGACAGAGAGAAGGAGGGAGAGAAAGAGAGAGGGATAGAGACGGAGAGAGAGAGAGACAGATGGAGAGGGGGAGAGACAGAGAGAGGGAGAGGGAGGGAGGGTGGGAAGGGAGTGAAAGAGTGAGAGGGAGAGAGAGTCGGTGGGGAGATTGTGTGAGAGACAAAGAGAGAGGGAGATAGACTGAGGGGGAGAGAGACAGAGAGAGGGTGAGAGAGACAGAGAGGGAGAGATAGAGAGAGGGAGACTGAGGGAGAGCGAGAGACAGAGTGAGAGAGAGAAGGAGAGAGGCAGAGAGAGAGAGAAACTGTGGGGAGAGAGTGAGAGAGACAGAGATACAGGGAGATAGACCGAGAGAGAGAGAGAGAGACAGAGAGAGAGGGGGAGAGGCAGAGTATCAGTGAGAGAGAAAGACAGAGGGAGGAAGGGAGAGGGGGAGAGTGAGAGGGAGAGCAAGGGAGAGAGGGAGAGAGAGAGAGGAACAGAGAGAGAGGGAGAGACCAGGGAGAGAGAGAGTGGGTGGGGAGAGAGGGAGAGAGAGAGAGGGAGATAGACAGAGGGGGATAGAGACAGAGAGAGAGTGAGAGAGAGGCAGAGAGGGAGGGAGGAAGAGAGAGGGGGAGAGAGAGAGGATGGGAGAGATGGAGTGGAAGAGAGAGAGGAATTGAGAGTGAGAGAGTGAGAGAGGAACAGAGAGTGAGAGAGACAGAGGGAGAGCAAGAGAGAGAGAGCGGGAGAGAGGCAGACAGAGAGGAACAGAGATTTAGAGAGAGACAGAGAGGGAAGAAGAGAGGAGAGAGTGAACAAGAGAGACAGAGGAACAGAGAGTGAGAGAGTGAGAATCAGAGTGAGAGAGACAGAGGGAGAGCAAGAGAGAGGGTGAGAGAGAGAGGAACAGAGAGGGAGTGAGACAGAGAGGGAGAGATGGAGAGAGGAAGAGAGAGAGAGAGGGAGAGCAAGAGACAGAGAGAGGGAGAAGAAGAGAGAAGGGGAGAGCGACATACAGAGAGAGGGTGGGCAGAGAGTGAGAGAAATGGAGGGAGAGAGAGAGACAGAAAGAGAGAGGGAGAGGAACAGATTGAGATAGGCAGTGACTGAGAGAAAGAGCGGGAGACAGAGAGGGAGAGAGACAGAGAGAGAGAGACAGAAGCAGAGAGAGAGAGAGAGGGTGCTGAGAGAGTGAGACAGAGAGAGGGGGGCGGAAAGAGGGAGAGACAGACAGAGAGTGAGGAGTGAGAGAGGGAGAGGGAGAGAGAGACACAGAGAGAGAGTAAGAGAGTGAAAGAGAGAGGTACAGGGAGTGAGAGAGCGAGACAGAGAGGGAGAGATGGAGAGAGAGGTAGAGCCAGAGACAGAGAGAGAGGAGAGACAGTGAGACAGGCAGAGAGAGAGTGTGGGGAGAGAGTGAGGGAGACAGAGAGGGCTGGTGGGGAGAGGGAGAGACAGAGAGAGAGACAGAAAGAGAAAGAGAGGGAGAGAGAACAGAATGTGAGAGGGGGAGAGATGGAGAGACAGAGAGGGAGAGAGACAGAAAGGTAGAGAGAGAATGAGGATGGGGAGAGAGTGAGTGAGAGACGGAGAGTGAGACAGAGTGAGGGGAGAGAGAGGGTGTGGAGAGAGTGAGAGAGAGAGAGAGAGAGAGATGGAGACATATAGGGAGATGCAGAGGGTGAGAGTGAAATTCCTCTCCTGTCTGGTTCCATTCAGTCCTGTTTCTCCATTTTCCCAGTATCTCCTGCTTCTCAACTTCCCCCGAGCACTTTACCCGTTCTATCTTTGACAGTGAATTAGAGTCACCGGAAGTTGAGTAAATCCGTGTCCTGCGGAAGCGACAGCAGATAAAGCCTTTCGGCTGGATGAGGAGGGCGCGGGAGGAATATGTTTCATATGAGTGATGCAGGATTCAGGAAGGTAGGGAGTAAGCAGAGGGTGAGGGGTCAGTGTGAGAGTGGTGTAAGGCGGAGGGAATGGGGAGTAATGGAGGAGAGTGATGGGGAGGGATAGTAGAGTTTGGGTTGAGAGAGGAGAAGCGGAGAGAGACTAGAGTGAGGAAGGTGAGAGTGAGAAAAGTGAGAGAGAAGGACGAGATTCGGGGAAAGCGCGCAAATAGACCCTTCAGTCCGTCTGGACAGATCCACCCGTGTTCACAGAGCCAGTGCTGTTTGCACACGGTTGGAATTTACTCCAGTAAACCTTCTCCACCCGCGTGTCGGGTCCGAGCTGGAGAGCTTTGTGACCTGGTATCAATACTCCCCACCCCCTCCATTTCACCAATACAATAGAGCTGGTTACTGACAACAGGAAGTCAGCCGGGGCGATGCAGACATTCCTGTTTACATCAACGGCAGAGGATAAGGGGGTTGAGAGCTCCAATCTCCTGAGAGTGAACACCACTGACAGCCTGTCCTTGTCCAGCCACAAGGACACTATCGCCAAGAAAGCTCAGCGGCCTCTCTGCTTCTTTTAGAGGCTGAAGAAAATCGGCGCCTCCTGGGCGACCATCATCTGTTTTTACAGAACACATCTTGTGCGGAAACTAGTCGTGTTGTCATGGCAACAGCACTGGCCACCACCGGAAACATTGCAGAGAGCTGTGAACAAGTTCAGTACATCATGGAAACTGTATGATTCGTTAAGTTAATTAATTGGCCCTCACATTTCGCGACCCCGCACTCCCAGTCTCGAGGTGAAGAATTAATCTTTATGGACGGGATGCGAATCAAAGGTTATCACTGTACCTTGATTCATTGAAAGCAAATGTCCAAATTTACGCTCACCTCTCCTCTCCTCTTCTCTCTCCCCACTCTCTCAGTCTCTCTGCCTGTCACTCTCTCTTTCTTTCTCTCTGACTCTCTCCCTCTCTCTCTCTTCCCTTTCTCTCTACCCCTCTCCTTTCCCCTCTTCTTCCCCCTCTCTTACGTCCTCACTTACCCTCTCTCTCCCCGCTTCTCCACACTCCTCCACCGCCTAAACTGCAGCACACTAAACGGAAACATACAGGCCTCTCCCGGAAACCACAAGCCTTTATCTTCTGAATGAACATTGAATCTTTGCAACGGACGAGACATTATACAGCATCTGTAATCCACTGAGTGTGTAAAACCGTCATCACAGTGCGGGGTGGGGGAGTGGTGCTGGTCTGGACGGGTGGGTGGCGGAGACAGCCATCTACAGGAAAGGGGGAATTGGGGAGAAAGAGCGGCAAGTGAAAGGTTAGGCAAAAACGGAGTAAGAGACAATAAGGGAACGATGCAGGTTAGTGACTGTGTAGGGAAGAATGTTTGGAGGAAAGAGTGGGAGGGTGTAAAAGAGTACGGATGAGGAAAAGAGGAGATAGAGAAATTGAGGGGGGGGAGAGAGAGAGAGAGAGAGAGAAAGGGAGAGAGAGAGAGAGAGAGAGAGAGAGAGAGAGAGAGAAAGGGTGAGAGAGAGAGAGAGAGAAAACGAACTGTGGAGCAGAGTACAGTACTGGGGCACAGGTAAACATCATCTTTGAACTGTCCCACACTCACCTTGAAATCACGTCCTCTGGTAATTGAGATATTCACCTGGTAAACAAACGATGCCGGTTCTCTTCTCTCAGATCTCTACTCAGCCTCATTCTGCCTCTGGTCTCCTCTCAGCCCCCAGGGCTACAGAGGAAACAACTGAAGCCTCTCCAACCTTTCATTCCCTCTGATCCATGAGGCATCCCCTCCATTTCCAAAACATCAACTCTCACCCGATCATCCCTCCGCCGTAACAGGGTTAGAGTTCCTCCTGTTGTCAACCAACGACCAGCGGTTCTGTGCTGGCGATAGAGTCACCCGGATGGTGAGATGTGCCCAGGTGCCAGGGACAGGGATGACTCCGATCAGGTCCCTGGCATTCTAAAGGGGGAGGGCGAGCAACCAGACATGTTGGTAAATATTGGCACCAATGACAGGTAGAAAATGTCAGCAGGCCCTAAAAAAGATATTTTGGGAGTTAGGTAAGGGGTTTGGGAACCGATGTGCTACCGCCGAGGATGAGGTAGTTGGTTTGTAGACAGAGACAGTATGTTGTGAGACTGCTGGCAATGAGAGGCTGCTGATCGGGCAACCTGGCAGTCGACAGGATGAGTTGCAATGGAAAAGACGCACAGAATCTAAAAGGCTGAACACAGGACTGAAGGTATTACATCTGAATGCGCGCATTGTACAGACTGACGTGGAGGAAGAGCTGCGGACTGGCATACATGAGGTTGTGGGCATCACTGACAGCGTGGCCCTGTTGGTAAACATAACAAAATCAAACCATCAGAAAGAGCAGGCATAGGGTCGGAAGGTGCTGAGTCGCTGTGGGGAGAGCTGAGGAACTGCAAGTGCAAAGAAACCCTGGTGGAAGGTATGTGCAGACCCCCAAACAGTAGTAAGGACGTAGTCTACAAACTACAACGGGAGATAGAAAATGCAAGTCAGCAGGTCAACGTTACAATAGTCATGTGGGATTTCAGTACACAAATAGATTGCTGCTGGATGCCCCGGGGGAGAATTTCTAGAATGCCTGCGAGGTGGCTTCAGAGAGCAGCTCGTGGTTAAACCCACTATCGCCAAATCATTTCGGTTCCTCGCGGCCCCGTAGAACATGCATTGCTGCCTGGTGGCTGGGGACCACTGCACTAAGGGATCTGCTATTCTGGTTAGGGCGTGATGCAATGAACCGGGATTGAATTTGCAATTTGAGAAGGGGAAGCACAACGGAGATGCAGTGTTGAAGTGGAATGAAGGAAACTGCAGAGGCGTGAGAGAGGAGCTGGCCAAAAGTGATTGGAAAAGACCTTTGGCACCGATAACGTCAAAGCAAGAATGGGTGGAATTTTGGGAAGCAATTCAGAAAGCACAGGATATACACATCCCAAAGAGACAGAAGTGTTCAAAAGGCAGAAAGTCCAAAAGACCATGAGGTGCTGGAGCAGGTTAGGACATTCGGCCCATCCACTCTGTTTCAATATATCAGCATATCATCCTGGTTGATCCAATTTCGCAACAGACCCAATCTCCTGTCTTCTCCCCGTATCCTTTAACACCCTGAACAATCAGTAATATATGACCATCTGTAGTAAATGTACAGAGAGACTCGGCCTCCACCGCTGCCTGTGGCAAAGAATCCCATAGATTCTCCACTCTGGCTAAAGAAACTCCTCCTCATTTCCGTTCTAACAGGATGCCCTCATGTCTCATCCGGTCTTCGACCCACCAATCACAGGAAAAATCCTGCCCACATCCACTCTATCAAGGCTCCTCCTTCAACGAGTTCACCCCTTATTTTTCTGAATTCTGGCCCAGAGACATCAATGGTGATATGACAACCTGTTCAAGACTGGAACCATTTTCGTGCCCCACCTCTGAACCCCCTCGAGATTCAGCACATCCTTTCTAAGACTAGGAGCTCAAACCTGCTCAAAATACAAGTGAGGCCTCACCAGAGCTTTTTAATGTTTCAACATTTCGTCCTTGCTTTTACCTTTTAGTCCTCATGAAATGAATGCTCTGTATACCATCTGCCGTTTCCAATCCTAATCTGTCTAGCTCCTTCTGTGGCCTCTCTATGTCCTCAGAATTACCTCTCCCTCCATCTCTGTTCATGTCCTCTGCAGATTTTGCAGCAAAACCATCAAATACATCATCCAAGTCATTGCCATATAGCAGAGAAGAATGGGTCCCATCACAGACCCCTGTGGAATGCCATTGGACATCTGCAGCCAGACAGAAAACGCTCCATTTATTCACACATTCTGCCTCCTGTCAATCAGCCACTGCTTTATCTGTGCTGGGCTCTTTCTGTAATACCATGGGCTCGTAGCGTGTTAAACAGCCTCATGTCTGCAACCTTTTTAAAGGCCTGAAATTCAAAACACACAACATCAACCGATTGTCTTTTGTCTACCCCGCTTGTTATTTCTTCAATGAATTTCAACAGATTTGTCAGGAAACTATGCTGACTACGGCCCTTTTTATCATTTGCCCAAAGAGCACTGAGACATCATCTTTAATAATCGAATCCAACATCTTCTCAAACACTGAGGTCAGACCAACTGGCCTTCAGTTTCCTCCCTCTGCCTCTCTCGCTTCCTGAAGAGTGGAGTGACACTGTTGTACTCCCCTTTCTCCGGAATCCCTCTTCCACAACACACTTGCCCTTACTCGTCACTTATTCCCTATTCTTCCTTATCTCTCTTCATCTCCCCACTCGGACTTCTACCTCTTTCAATCCACACTCTCCCTTCTCTCTCTCTCTCTTTCCCCCTACAATCCCTTTTCTCTTTTACTACCCCGTCTCTTCATATCCACTCCCTGTCTCTCTCCCGGTCCCCACACTCCCTTCTATTGCCCTCTCTCCCTCTCTCTCACAGGCCCCACTCCCCCTTCTTTCCTCTCCCCACTCCCCCGTCTTTCTCCCCAATCTCACTTCGTTCTCTGCATTACAGGGGCAAATCTAGCTGCAACAAGACCACCCAGACCGCCCCACCCAGCCAGATTATGCCCACACCAACCCACCCTCTGCACCTCCCTTACCTGAAACTGCCTGAGGGCAGAACTCAGAGATTTCCTGAGACAGGAAATGCCCCACCTCAGCCACCAAGGCGCCTCACCACAGGGGTGACAGACCTTCTCCCCCCCCCATAGGATGAAGGCCAGGGCCCCCGGAGCATTTGCTCTCTTGCCCCCTCCCGCCCGGGGGACCTGAGGCTACATATACCTGTCATAGTACACTGGGGAATGGGAAACACGCAGAGGTGGATGGCATTTAGAGAACCATGGTCTGATCAGTGACAGTCAGGATGGCTTTTTGAAGGGAAGATCATGTCTAACAAGCCTGATGGAGATTTTTTAAGAGGTGACCAGGCATATAGATGAGGGTAGTGCAGTGGATGTGATCTACATGGATTTTAGTAATGCATTTGACAAGGTTCCACACGGTAGGCTTATTCATAAAATCAGAAGGTCTGGGACCCAGGAATGTTTGACCAGGTGGATTCAGTATTGGCTTGCCGGCAGAAAGAGAGTTGTGGTGGAGGGTGTACACTCGGATTGGAGGGTTGTGACTAGTGGTGTCCCACAAGTTTCAATTCTGGGATCCCTAATTTTTGTGATTTTTATTAACGACCGGGATGTGGGAGTAGAAGGATGGGTTGGCAAGTTTGCAGAAGACACAAAGGTTGGTGATGTTGCAGATAGAGAAGAGGATTGTCAAAGATTGCAGAAAAACATTGATAGGATGCAGAAGTGGGCTGAGAAGAGGCAGATAGAGTTCAACCTGGAGAAGTGTGAGGTGGTACACTTTGGAAGTACAAACTCCAAGGCAGAGTACAAAGTAAATGGCAGGATACTTGGAAGTGTGGAGGAGCAGAGGGATCTGGGGATACATGTAGACAAAGTAGTTGAGAAAGCTTATGGGGTGTTAACGTTTATAAGTCGAGGGTTAGAGTTTAAGAGTCGCGATGTAATGATGCAGCTCTGTAAAACTCTGGTTGGGCCACACTTGGAGTACTCTGTCCAGTTCTGGTCACCTCACTATAAGAATGTTGTGGAAGGGTACAGAGGAGATTTACCAGAATGCTGTGTGGTTTAGAGAGTATGGATTATGATCAGAGATTAAGGGAGCTAAGGCTTTACTCTCTGGAGAGAAGGCTGATGAGAGGAGAAATGATAGAGGTATAGTTCATATTAAGGGGAATAGATAGAGTGGAGAGCCAGCGCCTCTTCCCCAGGGCGCCACTCTCAATACAAGAGGACATGGCTTTAAGGTAAGGGGAGGGAAGTTCAAGGGGGAAGATTTTATACTCAGAGAGTAGTTGGTGCGTGGAATGCACTGCCCGAGACAGTGGTGGAGGCAGATACACTGGTGAAGTTTAAGTGCCAACTAGACAGGTATATGGAGGAAGTTAAGATAGGGAGGCAGAGTTTAAGGGTCGGCACAACATTGTGGGCCGAAGGGCCTGTACTGTGCGGTATTGTTCTATGTTCTATCTATTTCTCGCTGGAATCTCTCTTTTAGTTTAATTGTTTATTGAAGGCACGACACAGTCCAGAAAACGTAATGCATTACATTTTCCTCCATTTTGCTTTTATACCTTACCCCTAAACAACACCACAACGTCATCAGTGGGGCCTTCTGGGAGTTGTAGTCATTGGACCTCGCTCGCTCCCTGTCGAAGCATGTTTTGTCAGCCACCACAGTCGTCACCGAAACAGACCCACCGAGGCGCGAAGGGGAATCACACCCGTCCTTGTGGGCGCCGAGGCCGGCGACAACGACAGAAGCGACTCGCTGATCTCCGCCACGGCGAAGGAGCGGAAGAGGAGGGGCTGATCATGGGCCGATTTCCTCCAGCCTATCGCAGCTCAGACCTAACACTGACGCCTGCTGTCATTGGCTGCAGTGCCTGTCGCTCAAATGGGAACTCGGAGGGTGATTAGTTTATGTGAACGTCAGTCAGCCTTCCTGTCTTCATGAGTTTGGATTTGGATTTATAACGGGACAGGAAGCAAATTGGGAGAAATGTGAGTTTTTATGTGATGGTGCATCAGTCTCCGAGTTACATTATTAACAATAAAAGGGCAAAGGCCGTGGTGAGGAAGTAGGTGATTTACTGGAGGTTATATGGAGATAATATTGGAAGAGATATCAAACTTGGAATTGTTTGGGATATGATTTAGAAAATGGGGGGGGGATTTGTGGGGATCATAATATTCCTGTGTTGATTATTGAGGGCAAAATGATTGTTACTGAAACAGGGAAGGTTGTGTTACTGGCTGGGTCATTTGATGAGATTCATAATCAGGATAATTTAAGTGAAGAAGTTAAACAATGTAGGGATATGTTTTTTCAGTGAATACCCTGATGTGTTGGATGTCTGCTGCAGCAATGATAGTATCACAGATGGAGAGATTTCTTTGTATGAATTTAAGAAGTCTATTAATAATGCAGGTCAGGTGTCTCCAGGAAAGAGTGATATTTGAAGTTGTAATTGTATATAATTTGCATTTGTAAAATATTAAATATTTGAATTGTGCATCCACTTTCCTCATGGAAAATGGAAATAGTAGTGCCTGAAAACCTGGTAGATCCCCATTTGATCCTTCTAGTTAAGGGCCTATATCGTGAAAGTCTCATTTATGTAAACTTATGGAATGTATGGTAATCAAGCGCTTGAGTTATATTTTGGAAAGAGTGGTGATAAAGTGTTTTATTAGAGTGGATTTTGGAAGTGTGAAATGACATTAGATTCAGTTTTAGGTTTGGAAGATGATATTCGGAAAGCACAATTAAATAAAGATGTTCTAATAGCAGTATTGAGACTGAAAAGGGAAATGATATGGAAGAAAGGACTTTTGATTAAATTAGGAGTAAGGGGGTCATTGTATTTTTTTCTGAGTTTTTTTTTTGTATGGACTGTCCAAGTAACGGTCGGCATGTTTGTGTCTATGAGATAGAGAATGGAATCCCACAAGGCAGTATTTGTAGCCCTTCATTATTTAATATTATGATTAATGATATTTTCTCTGAGATGGGAAAATGGGATTCCCTGGGTAAATCACAATATACAGATGACTTAGCTTTATGGATTTGAGGTATTAACTGCAATTTACAATTAATAGATCAAACAGTGGGCAGATTGATGAGGATTGTAAGCTTTCAGTCGTTAAAACACATTACGTGGTTTACAAACAGCATTAATAGACTTGCACTTGATTTTAACTTATGGGATTAATGTCTCGAGGAAGTGTCAGTGGTAAGATTTCTCAGTATGTGGATGAATAATAAGCTGACGGGGAAGCACCTATCAGTAAAATAATTGATAAATATAAAGGAGCTTTAAATCTCCTCAGACATCTATGTGGGTATTCTTGGGTGCAACATGAAAATCTTTGTTGACCAATTATATTTGTTTAATTTGATCTGTTCATGATTATGTCTGTGTGGCTTGTGGATCACCTTCATCTTCAAATTAAAAGTGTTTGTATGTGATACAATTACAGACTTTTAATTGTGTTCTGGTGCGGTAATGTTGTCTCCTGCTTTGGCTTTACTGATTGCAATGGGGCAATTGCCCTCAAAGTAACAGAGGTTCAAGTTGATGTCAACATACTGGATTAATTTGCGGGTCAAGGAAATGATCATCCTGTTAAAGGTGCGCTGGAGGACGGTTGGGGACATCACTAGAAGAGTGTTTTTTGTTTTGGGTGGCTGGGTTCTTACCATGCTGCGAATATGGGTGTATTTGATGACACAGTATGTCCCACTGTAGCGTTCTCTGTAACCCCACATTGTTTTTTCCATTGACTTCAGGTGATTTTACTTTTTACACGATCGGATTCGGTTCTGCCTGAGAGTCTGTTGGTCATCAGTATATTAATGAAAGTTATTATCATACAGTAACCATTTTTACAGATGAATCAAAAGGTAATTTAATTGGGGATGTTGGTGTGGCTGTTTTTGTGTGCCTGAATTGCAGGTAAAGAAAAAGAAATGACTTATAGCCATTTATCAGCATAGAAGGCAGAATTCTTTGCCAACAGTTTAGGCTAACAGTGGATGGAAGAAATTGGTCCTTATAATTTGCTCAGAATACATTTCGGTTTTGATGAGTCTTAAACATGTCATTCTGGCAGTCGGTCAGATTGACTGTTGGAAACTTGTCAAACGCTATTTCATATATAAAGTTTGATTTATATGTCTGCACATTATGGGGCCTGCATATCACACTGTCGAGGGAAATGATGATGTTGACTGTTTAGCTCCAAAAGCTGTTAAATATTAAGCTGTGGATATACACCTTCCACTTAGCAAATTAGAAGCTAAAAGGTTGGTAGTATTAAGAATTAGGGGCTTATGGCAAGACGTAGGATAATGGACGTAAAGACAGACACCTTTCCAGAATACATAAACCTGTTGGGTTTATAGAAGAAGGGCTTAAAACAAGTGAAGGAATGATATTCATATGACAGAAATATCCACACTATGCTTAATTATGCCTTGTAACTAATTGGAAAACTTCATTCTGTGTCGTATACATTTTGTGATTATGAAACCGTCGAAACACATACTATTTCAATGTGAAGCGTACAAGGTTGAAGAAAAATCAAATGCAGTCTTCAGTACAATCTTTTCGAGGGTAGATAGTTTTCAAATAAAAGCTATTAAATTATGGGACTGACTTTAAATCCATTCACAGTTTGAGCTGGAAAAGGCACGAAATAATTGTGTTAAACATAAGGAAATAACATAAAAGGTAGCAAAGGTGAGTGGGCTGTTGGATTACTGAGATGCTCTTTTTATTTATTTATTATTTTTTTAGAAAATTACAAAGAATAAATGTAATGAAAAATTAGTAAGAAAAAGAAAAATAATATTAATCATCCCCCTCCCCACCTTAACCCTTATCTAAAGAAAGAAATAAAGAAGAAAAAGATTGCCTCGATATTGGAGGATACCCACATGCTCCATGGAGTTCAAAATAATTTTAATATTTATTCTTACTTTCCCCAATTACATTATAATTTTATCTTCAAAGGACCTATATATTTAATCTCATCTTTTGTAGGTATGGGAGCCAAATTTTGAAAAATATATCATATTCATTTCTTAGATTATATGCAATTTTTTCAAGTGGAATACAACTATATATTTCATTATTCCGATCCATAGTTAAATATAACTCAGATTTCCAAGTAATTGCCATAACTTTTTTAGCTACTGCCAAAACAATATTAATAATTTTTTTCTGATACTTATTCAATTTAATTTTCGGTATTGTCCCTTCAATATCTCCTAATAAAAATAATATTGGACTATTTGGGAGTTGAACTCCAGTACTTTGTTCCAATAAAAGTCAGGTATATCGAAAATGGTTGAATTTTAAAACAAGACGAAGTAGAATGTAAAAAAGTACCAATTTCTTGATTACATCGAAAGCATTGGTCAGACATATTTGAATTTAATCTATTTATTTTCAGTGGTGTTATATATAATTGATGTAAAAATTATATTGTATTAATCTAATTTGAACATTTATTGTATTTATCATACTATCAGAACATAATCTTGACCAACTTTTTCCAACAATTTTAATATTCAAGTCAGTTTCCCATTTTTGTCTTGATTTATGAATTCCAGATTCAGTCTGTTTTTGAATCAAATTGTACATACAAGATGTAATTTTTAAAATTTTTCCTTTTTGAATTAGTATTTCTATTTCACTAAGTTTTGGCATCAACATTGTTTGACCCAGCTTTTCTCGTAAATTGTCCTTTAATTGAAAATAAGAGAAAAGAGTGTTGTCTGATATTTTATATTTATTTTTTCATTCATCAAACGACATCAATATACCTCCTTCAAAACAATTACGTATATATTTAATCCCCTTTTGGAACCAATTATGTAAAAGTTTATTATCCATTGTAAAAGGAATAAGCCTATTTTGAATTAAAGTTTGTTTTTGCTAATAAAGATTTCTTTATCTTTTCTTTCTAAATCTCTATATTAATATTAGTAATATGGACAGAATACAGATGATATATTGATAAAGAAATTACCAACATACACATTCCATTACATATGAAAAAAAACATACATAATAGTTACAATATAAATGAGTTTACCAAGACATAAGCCATAAGATATATGTATGGACATAGTAAATCTAAATATTTCATAATGTATAATATAAAAAAAACAGAAAAAAGAAAGAAAAGAAAACAAAAAAAAATTATATAATGCAGAACTAGCTAATCTAATCTAATAACTATAACTAATAAATAATATAAAAGAAAAAAAGAACAAAAGAGAAGGGAAAAAAAAAGCGGGCTGTTTATAATATCTCACAAAAATAAGTATTCATCAATGCCGTCACTTCCGGTCCTCTCAAAATACATAAGCTGAAAGCTGGGAAATCAAATGAACTTGGCACAGGGTCATATTACATCATATGAAAATGTTGAATAAATGGTCTCCATAACTTTTCTAATTTAATAGAAGTCTCAAAAGTACCACTTCTAATTTTTTCTAAATTTAAACATAACATAGTTTGAGAGAACCAATTAAATACAGTGGGAGGATCAATTTCTTTCCAATTCAACAATATAGATCTTCTAGCCATCAGAGTTAGAAATGCAATCATTCGACGGGCAGAAGAAGATAAATGCTGTGAATCTAACATTGGTAAACCACAAATTGCGGTAATAGGATGAGGTTGTAAATCAATATTCAAAACCGCAGAAATAATATCAAAAATATCTTTCCAATATTTCTCCAAAAATGAACACGACCAAAACATGTGAGTTAAAGACGCAATTTCAGAATGACATCTATCACAAATAGGACTTATATGAGAGTAAAAACGAGCTAATTTATCCTTGGACATATGGGCCCTATGTACGACCTTAAATTGTATTAGTGAATGTTTGGCACATAACGATGATGTATTAACTAATTGAAGAATTCTATCCCAATTCTCACTAGAAATACTAAAACTAAGCTCTCTTTCCCAATCCTGTTTCGTCTTATAAAGCGGCTCTGAACGTATCTTCATAATTATATTATAAAGTTTTGAAATAAGCCCTTTTTGAAAAGGGTCTAATTCAAATAAACTCTCCAACGTATCTGAAGGCACAAAATTTGGAAACGTAGAGAGTACAGAACTTAAAAAATGTCTAATCTGTAAATATCTAAAAAAATGAAATCTCGGCAAGTTATATTTCTTGGATAATTGTTCAAAAGACATGAAACAATTATCTAAAAATAAATCAGAAAATCTTAGTAATCCCTTAGTTTTCCAAGCTGAATAAGCTTGATCTATAATGGAAGGGTGAAAAAAAAAACAATTAGATACAATAGGACTATTTAAAACGAATTGAGTCAACCCAAAAAATCTCCGAAATTGAAACCATATACGCAATGTATGTTTAACTATCGGGTTGTCAATTCGTTTCGGCAATTTAGAAAGAGCAAAAGGGAGAGAAGTCCCTAAAATAGAACCCAAAGCATAAGCTGATACCGATTTAGTTTCTAAACTCACCCAACAAGGGCCAAAAGATCCACCCCCATCTTTCAACCAACATAACAAATATCTAATATTAACTGCCCAATAGTAAAATCTGAAATTAGGTAATGCTAACCCGCCTTCCTTTTTTGTCTTCTGTAAATATGCTTTACCTAACCTGGGATTTTTATACTGCCATATATATGAAGAAATTTTAGAGTCAACATTAGTAAAAAAAGATTTCGGGATAAAAATTGGTATCGCTTGAAAAATATATAAAAACTTAGGTAAAATAACCATCTTAATAGCATTAATCCTACCTATTAGGGATAGAGACAAAGGTGTCCACTTAGTAAACAAACCTTTAATCTGATCAATTAAGGGTAAAAAATTAAATCTAAATAAATCTTTATGTTTTTTTGTGATTTTGATCCCTAAATAAGTAAAAGAGTCATTAACTAATTTAAAGGGTAAATTTCCATAAATTGGGACCTGTTTATTCAATGGAAACAATTCACTTTTATTAAGGTTTAACTTATACCCAGAAAACTCACTAAATTGAGCCAATAATGATAAAACTGCTGGAATGGATTTCTCCGGGTTAGAAATGAATAGTAATAAATCATCTGCATACAAAGATAACTTATGAATATCTGTCCCACGATTAATACCCAAAATATCCTGTGATTGTCTGATGGCAATTGCCAAAGGTTCTAAGGCAATGTTAAATAGTAATGGACTAAGAGGACATCCCTGTCTAGTGCCCCGAAATAGGCGAAAAAAGGGAGATCTTTGATTATTGGTAACCACTGAGGCTACTGGAGTATGATAAATCAATTTAATCCATGATATAAATATCGGACTAAAATTAAACTTCTCCAACACATTAAATAAGTAAGGGCATTCAACTCTGTCAAATGCTTTCTCCGCATCTAATCAAATCACGCATTCTGAAGTATCATGTGAGGGAGTATAAACAATATTCAACAATCTCCTAATGTTAAAAAAAGAATAACGATTTTTAATAAAGCCAGTTTGATCATCTGAAATAATTTTGGGTAATACCTTCTCCAGTCTAGATGCCAGTCACTTAGAAAAAATCTTGGAGTCTACATTCAATAAAGATATAGGTCTATAAGAAGCACAGTTAGTAGGGTCTTTATCTTTCTTCAATATTAGAGAAATGGAAGCTCTATAAAAAGATTGTGACAAATTCCCTAATCTAATGGCCTCCTCAAAACCTTACCTAACCAAGGGGAAAGAGTAGCGGAAAAAAATAAAAAATTCAACTGTATAACCATCTGGACCCGGTGCTTTCACAGAATTCATTGAGGAAATAGCCCCCTTAATTTCTACATCCGTAATAGGAGTATCCAATATCAAAAGATCATCAGATGATAACCTTGGAAAATTTAATTTTCCAAGAAAATCAGACATGGTATTATAATCTTGAGGAAATTCAGATTGATACAGGGAGGTATAGAAATCTTGAAATGCCTTATTTATCTCATCATGGTTAAACGTCAAATCACTAAGATTGGTCAGCAGAATGGGAATCTGACAGTTTACCAGATTTATCACTATGTATATAAAAATCAGATTTAGTTTTCATTAATTGATTTACAATCGAGGATGTAAGTAATAAACTATGTTCCATTTGAAGTTCAAACCTTTGTTTGTAAAGCTCCTTACTAGGAGCAATCGAATATTTCTTATCAATCTCTTTAATTTTATCAACCAATAAAAGAGTTTCCATCTTGATACGTTTCCTCAAACCAGCAGAATAAGAAATAATCTGTCCACGTATATAAGCTTTAAAAGTGTCCCAAAGTGTTCCGCAGGAAATATCATCTGTAGAATTAGTTGAGAAGAAGAAGTCGATCTGCTCCTCCATAAATTTTATAAAGTCAGAGTCTTGCAATAAGGTAGAGTCAAATCGCCATTGTCTAGCATTAGAAGCTGTATCCGTAAATTTCATAGAAAGTAATAACGGAGCATGATCAGAGATAGCTATAATATCATAGTTACAACCGATTACCGATGGAATAAAACAAGAGTCTACAAAAAAATAATCAATTCTTGAATAAGAGTGATAAACATGTGAGAAAAAAGAAAACTCTTTGTCATTAGGATACCGGGATCTCCAAATATCAAAAACTCCATTGTCAGTCAAAAAAGAGTTAATACAAGTGGCCGACTTATTAGGTAAAGTCTGAATAGATAAAGATTTATCCATCAGAGGATTTAAACAACAATTAAAGTCACCACCCATTATTAACTTATATTCGTTTAGATTGGGTAAAGAAGTAAATAAAGACTTAAAAAAGTCAGGACAATCCACATTTGGAGCATAAACATTAACCAAAGCAACTTTTTTAATTACAAAGTAAACCCGTAATTAACAAAAATCTGCCATTCGGATCCGAAAAAATATCATGTTGAACAAATGAAATAGAGGAGTCAATAAAAATTGAAACTCCTTTTACTTTAGCATTCGAATTTGCGTAATACTGTTGACCCCGCCAAAATCTAAAAAAACGAAATTTGTCCTCCCTCCTCACATGAGTTTCTTGTACAAAGATGATATCAGCATTAAGTCTTTGGAATACTTTGAAAATCTTCTTTCGTTTAATTGGATGATTTAAACCATTAGTATTCCAAGACACAAAATTAATGGTCTGAGCCATAATTCTATAATCAACCATTTGGTATAGAAAGGGTTAACCAACTTATAAACTCATGCACCCGGAAGAGGAACAAAAGTAGTGAGAAGACCCGGAAGTGACGACAACACAGACATATTTGAAGTTCAAAAACAGCCCAAATAAAAAAACTAACACAAATTGGTACAAAAAAAAGAATAAGAAAACAGACCATCCCCCCACCCCCGAGAAAAAGAGAAAAAGCCAAAATATGACTTAAAAAGAGAAAAAGTAAGACTAATCCTACCCCCATGTCAGCTGAAGAACACTCCATATAAAAAGGATATATATAAAAGAATCACCCCAACTTTAAAAATTAAAATCGCTATAATAAAAACCATATTTCTAAGTATAGTTAGTTGTAAAAAGAATAAAAATATAATCACTAAAAAACAATTATAACTCGGACTCTGGCCCAGACAAAACAAAAAATATTTAAGCTAAGATAAGCGATACATTGTACGGAAGAAACGCGAAAAATATAAACATAACGCCATCTTAAGCAAAACCAAAAATCTTTTCCAAAAAAACCACCATCTTAATCAAGGAAAAATTCACCTTCAAAGAATTAAAAATATACCTTCGAAGGAACAAAGTTAATAGACAAGTATGTAGTTAAATGATTAAAGTGTATAAGGCAAAACAATTAACATGACGCAAACACACTTTAACTTAAGTATAAAGTACTTAATACTTAAGTATTAAGGATAAACCTACACCAATAACCACATTTTAATTCTGGTTTAAGAGATCGAGAACCATCTTACACGATCAGAATCGTTCATTTATTAAAGACTGGTGTCTGTAGCAGTAGGGAAGTTCTCCTCCAGATATTTTCTCGCTTCTGAAGTTGAAAGGAAAACCTGTCGTGGAGCATTCGACGGAGAAATTCGAAGCTTCGCAGGGTATAGAAGCGCAGGTTTCAGATTTTTCTCGTAACATTCAGCCATCAACGGTTTAAAAAGAAGCCTTCTTTTTAAAAGGTCTGGACTAAAATCTTCGATCAGGCGGAAGCAAAAATCTTTGAGTTTAATCATTCCTACCCGACGAGCTGCTCTTATAACTTGTTCGTTGTCATGTACATAATGGAACCGGACAATTACCACCGAAGGTTTGTCTGTAACACTCGGTGTTCGACGCCGAATTCTATGTGCCCGATCCAATAAAGGGGGGTTATTCGGGAAAATCGTCGGAAACGCTTCTTTTAAAAGTTGAGCAAAATATTTCGAAGGGTCATCTTTTTCTATGCCGTCTGGAAGACCAAGACTACGTAAGTTCTGTCTTCTGGACCGATTCTCAAAATCGTCACCTTTAAGGGCTTCCATCAGCTTAATGGTCGAAATTAAATCCTGTTGCAGTTTTCCAATAGTCAAATCTCGCTTCCGAGCTTCTTCTTGCAGAGACGTAATAAGAGCTTGTTGCTGTTTAATTACTAAATCCGTCTTAACCATGTACTCTTGAAAAGCCTTTATATCTTCTTTAAAAAATTGTTGTTCAGCAAATTTTTTATCCAAAACCTCCATAAACAATTCAAAAGTTAATTGAGTTTGTTGTGTCGGAGCCTGCTTTTTTCCGTTACCGTTCGGAATACGTCCGTGATCCCGTCCCTTAGACCTGAGAGACATTTCTGTTTGCATATCTTCAAAAGGTCACAACAAACTCTTGGCAGTAAATCCAAAAAAAAAAGAATAAAGAAACTTTCGGTATAGGTAAAAATAAACTGAATAAGGGTGATCAAAGGTTAAAAAAAGTAAAGGTTATGGAGCGAATCCAAAACGGTACTCACTCCATGAGCGTCTCCAGCTGACTGATATTCACATCAAACTGTTGAGGGAAATGATGGTGTTGACTGTTTTGCACCAAAAGCTGTTAAATGTTAAGCTATGGACATAGACCTACCACTTAGCAAATTTGAAGCTAAAGTGTTGGTCGTGTTAAGAATTAGGGGCTTATGGTAAGACGTAGGATAATGACATAAGCACAGATACCTTTCCAGAATACATAAACCTGTTGGGTTTATAGAAGAAGGGCTTAAAACAAGGGAAGGAATGATATTGACATGACATGGAAATTTCCACACTATGCTTAATTATACCTTGTATCTAATTGGAAAACTTCATTCTGTGTCATGTACGTTTTGTCATTATGAAACTTTCTTTCTTTCTAAATCTTTTTATTAATATTAGTAATATGGACAGAATACAAATGATATATTGATAAAGAAATTACCAACATACACATTCCATTACATTTGAAAAAAAACATACATAATAGTTACAATATAAATGAGTTTACCAAGACATAAGCCATAAGATATATGTATGGACATAGTAAATCTAAATATTTCATAATGTATAATATAAAGAAAACAGAAAAAAGAAAGAAAAAAAAACAAAAAAAAATTTATATAATGCAGAACTAGCTAATCTAATAACTATAACTAATAAGTAATATAAAAGAAAAAAGAAACAAAAAAAAAGAGAAGGAAAAAAAAGTGGGCTGTTTATAATATCTCACAAAAATAAGTATTCATCAATGCCGTCCCTTCCGGTCCTCTCAAAATACATAAGCTAAAAGCTGGGAAATCAAATGAACTTGGCACAGGGTCATATTACATCATATGAAAATGTTGAATAAATGGTCTCCATAACTTTTCAAATTTAATAGAAGTCTCAAAAGTACCACTTCTAATTTTTTCTAAATTTAAACATAACATAGTTTGAGAGAACCAATTAAATACAGTGGGAGGATCAATTTCTTTGCAATTCAACAATATAGATCTTCTAGCCATCAGAGTTAGAAATGCAATCATTCGACGGGCTGAAGAAGATAGATGCAGCGAGTCTAACATTGGTAAACCGAAAATTGCAGTAATAGGATGAGGTTGTAAATTGATATTCAAAACCGCAGAAATATCAAAAATATCTTTCCAATATTTCTCCAAAAATGAACACGACCAAAACATATGAGATAAAGACGCAATTTCAGAATGACATCTATCACAAATAGGACTTATATGAGAGTAAAAATGAGCTAATTTATCCTTGGACATATGGGCCCTATGTACGACCTTAAATTGTATTAGTGAATGTTTGGCACATAACGATGATGTATTAACGATGATGTATCAAGCTCCTGAGTGAGGCGGGACTATGACATCAGTCACAGGCTGTCGCGGTTTGTGCAGATTAAAGTACAGAGACACAGATAAAGGGAGAGAGAACAGTTACACTGGGAGTCTTCGCAAGACTTGGAACTACGAGCTACCGGGGCAAGTTTACTCCAGAATGCATGATTGTCTCTGCATATAATCCACAGGAGTGGATTTTGGGCTGTCTTGTGGGACCACATATGTGTTAACCCATGCCTGGGTATGTTGTGTGGCAACCTCTGGAAGACGATATTCCTGTCATAGGTCGTTTTCGGTGATAATTCGTTTCATTTTTAGAAACTTTTTATTGATACGTAATCATCAATAGCTATAATATGATACAAAACTAACAGATTAATATGCATAAATTAATAAAGCTGAAGAAAAGAAAAAAGATCTGAAATATATAAATAGCAAAAAGAAGGAATAAAAGAACCCCATCTAACTAAAGAAAACCCACTAAATATTAAAGAAAAACATTAGGAATCAACCTCCCCCCCGGAGCAAATGGATGTGAAATTAATCTGGATAGGGTTTATAGACAATGCATTTGCAATAAAAACAGACAAGGAAAAGTTCACAAAATGTGAAAGATTTTCTTTGGGGTACTGTATTTCATTACACCCCTCAATAAGTAAGATCAAAAGTATGTGAATTTTCAAACTTCATTCTAAATATTAATAGTATGTATATTACAAATAAAAACATTTAAATTGCGTTTGACTATCATCTAAATATATAAAGAAAAAGTGTCATTAACCGTCATTTAATACTTATATAAATAAAATAAAATTGGAACGAAACCATATAACTTAATTCAAATTAATGACAATATTTGGCAAAAGAAACCCATCTTCTCTCAAAATCAAATCGAGAACCAAAAGTTCCACCTCTTATTTTTTCCCAATCTAAGACATAACATCACTAGAGAAATCCATTCAATTAATGTCGGGGAAGAAATATCTTTCCATTTTAGCTCTTCTTGCCAGCAGTGTAACAAATGCAATTACATGTTGATCTGAAGATGAGATACCCTGAATACGATGCGGAACTATTCCAAATAGAACAGTCAATCTATTAGGTTGTAAATTAATTTTCAAAGCTTTAGAGATTGTAGAAAATAAAGATTTCCAAAACGATTTTAAAGAAGAACATGACCAGAACATATGTGACAAAGTAGCTACTTCAATTTTACATCTATCACTATAATTATCTGTATTAGGAAATATTTTAGATAGTCTGTCCTTTGTTAAGTAATAACAGTGTACAATTTTAAATTGAATTAAACAATGGTTGGGACATACAGAAGAAGAATTTACGTTTTTCAAAACTCGAAGCCAATCTTCATTAACAAAGGTCATATTAAGATCTCTCTCCCAATCTCGTTTAATCGTTAGTGATGGGTTCTCTTTTTGTAACAAAAGTAAATTATAAATTCTGCTAATGAAACATTTCACAAAGGTATTTAATTTCAAAATGTTATCCAACAAATCAGATTCTTGTAAATATGGAAACTTAGGTAAATATTTTTGCAAATAAATGTCTAACCTGAAAATATTGCCAAAAAAGTTTATGAACGTGGGAAAATGTATTAATTAACTCCTCAAATGTCATCAAACGACCATCACAAAATAATTCTGTAAAATAATGAATTCCTTTATTTTTCAATGGAAGAAAAATGGGGTCAGTCGCTGAATGTTTAAATAAAATGTTTCAATATAAAAATACTAGATAACTTAAATTGTTTAAGATTAAAAGAATTACGGAACAGGACCCAAATCCGTTGGAATTGTTTAATAACCGGATAAAGATTTAAATTTGGATTTTTACAGAGCGGTAAAGGTAATGGATCTCCTAAAATTGAGGTTAAATGAAATTGTTTAACAGCTTTTAATTCCAAATCAACCCATAATAGCTTTTGGCTCTTATCAAGCCAACATAACCAAAACATCAAAACAAATAACACAGTTTTAAAATAGGCAGTGCAAGTCCACCATCTTTTTCATTTTTTTGTAAATGATACTTACTAAATAGATCTCTTACTGTTTCAAATAAAAGAAGAAATAAGAGAGTCAATTTGATCGAAAAAAAAACTTTAAAAGATAGGTATATTTTGGAAGATATATAAAAATCTAGATAAAATCATCATTTTCACTGCATGAATACGACCTATTAAAGTAAAAGTAAGTGGATTCCATCAAGAAAATAATTGTTTAACGGAGTCCATTAAAGGAGCTATATTCACTTTATAGAGATCTTTATATTTTTTTAGTAATTACAATACCTAAGTATCTAAATGTATTAACAATTCTAAAAGAAATATCATTATATATACTAAGATGAACATTTAATGGAAACAATTCACTTTTATTCAAGTTAAGTTTATATCCTGCAAATTTACCGAAATCTTTAAGCGTTTCTAAAGGATCAGAAATTGATTCCTCAAGATTTGAAATAAAAAGCAAAAGATCATCTGCATACAGAGAAATCTTATATATGGTTCCATTCATAGAGATACCATAGATATTTTTAGCTTCACGTAATGTTGCAGCTAAAGTTTCCAAAACAAGATTAAATAATAAAGGACGTAATGGACATCCCTGTCTAGTGCCACGAGATAGTGAGAAAAAAGAAGACTGGCAGTTATTAGTAATGACTGTGGCAACAGGATTCTTATAAATCATTTGAATCCATCTATTGAAATTATAACCAAAACCAAATTTTTCTAATACTTTAAAACAAATATGGCCACTGAACTCTATCAAATGCATTTTATGCATCGAGAGAGATAACATTGAGGTTGCTTAGATAATGATGAATATATAATATTCATCAATCTCCGAACGTTAGAGAAAGAATAACGGCCTTTAATAAAGCCCGGTTGATCCATAGAAATAATCTTAGTTAACAATTTTCCAAGCGATTAGACAATATTTTAGAGAGATTTTTTGCATCCACATTTAATAGCGAAATAGGTCAATATGATGAACATCCACAGCATCTTTATCTTTTTTCTAAGAATTAAGGAAATAGATGCTTCATAAAAAGAAGAAGGTACATTACCCTCGTCAAAGGCTTCGTGAAATATTTCCAAAAGATCCGGAGAAAGTAATCTTCCAAATTTTTTTGTTCCTCTGAATAACCATCAAGTCCAGGAGCATTACCTGATTGCATTGATAAAATAGCTTTCTGAATTTCATGCTCGGTAATTGGAACATCAAGCATCTGTTCATCTTCAAACGATATTTGTGGAAATGTAATCTTATGTAAAAAAGCCTTCATTTTAGAGGAGTCTGCAGGAGATCGAGATCTATAAAGTTCAGAGTAAAAATCCTGAAAAGTATTATTATGTCCTCATGGTTACTTACTACATCATTATTTTTACGAATCTTTAAGATTTGTCTTTTAGCTCTAGCTGCTCTTAATTGAGAAGATAAGAGCTTATTGTTTTTGTCCCTAAAGATATAAAATTGACTTTTCAATTTAAGCAAATATCCTTCAATAGGATATGTTAGTAATAAATTATGCTGTGATTGTAATTCTACTCTTCTTTTAAATGAAACAGCATTTGGCGAGATTGCATTAATGTTAGCTAATTCTTTAATTTGTTTAGAGATTTCATCTAATTCCATTCTTGTTTGTTTCTTCAGTTTAGTTATATACGGATTAATTTGACCACGTAAATAAGCTTTTAATGTATTCCAAATTATTAACTTAGAGACGTTTCCAATATTATTAAAGAGAAAAAAAATCTGAGCCTCGATAAACTCAACAAATTCTGAACTTTGTAATAACTGTTCAGGTAAACGCCAAAATAGTCCGGTAGAAACAATATCTTTCAGTTCAAATATTAAGTTTAAAGGAGCATGATCAGAAATAGTGATCTCATCACGCTCACATTTCTGAACATTGAATCAAAGTCGAGGGTCAACTATAAAATATTCGATTCTCCAATGTTTATTATGAACAAGTGAGAAAAATGAGTATTCTCTATCACTAGGATGAATGTGCCTCCAGATCTCAATTAAACCGTAATCAAGTAAAAAAAAATAATAAGTGATGTAGAACGATTAGAACGCAAAAACAGTTTCAAAGAATGAGGGATCGTCAACATTTGGTCCATAAATAATAACCGAAACCATTTTTCTATTACAAATTGTTCTTTAACAATCAGAAATCATTTGTCATTTATATCATTTATAATATCCCCCTGCTTAAAAGGAATATTGGAATTAATAAAAATAGAAACACCTCTAGTTTTACTCTGGGAAATTGCATGAAACTGAGGACCCTCTCAAAATTAAAAAAAAAATCTATTTTTACCACATAACCAGATATGCGTTTCTTGAGCAAAAACAAACCAGGCTGGAATCGGTTAATAACTTTAAACGTCTTCTTACACTTAATAGGATGATTCCAACCACGAACATTTCAAGTTAAAACAGTTAGCTGCTTAGATATCATCATAGAACTTTATGCCTAAAAACAATAGTTAGACGCGTGTCAGGATAGGATAGTCGAAAATGGCGGAGATGAACAACAATAAAAATAATTGGCGTATGCTCCGGGATTCCATGATGGGGAAAAAAAAGAAAAAAAATCCCACCCAAAATACAAAGCCCAGAAACAAGTCGAAATCAATCGACGCAAGCCCCATGAAAGGCGTAGACGCGAATACAAATACAAACTCCGCCTACTTAAGTAAAAAAAGGGAAAAATATCTCTGTCTCCCTCTACCGAACATAAAGCTCATTACAGTCGATATGATATTTCACTGTAATTAACTTGGAAGGAAAGTGTTTTTCTTGTATAACAAAACGACGTTCAATTGAAAGTAACCTTCATAACGTTAGATAAGGAAAGAAACACACATCCAAAGCAAATCATGAAATATTTGCACAGAAGAAAAACAATCGCCATCTTTAAATTGTCCGGTCTATCTTTAAAACATAAAGAAATCCAAGTAACTACTTTTAAAAAATCTTTACAACAGCATACGAAGCAAAAAAAAAAAGAATTGATTTATTTAAATGCTGCAGAAAAAAATATAAATGGTTCAAACTTATTACAGACGGTCAACAGCTCTCCGTCTATGTCTTCTGAAATTGAAGTCATCCTAACCAGACTTTTTCAGAGACAGAAATGTATTTTAATTTAAAGACCTATAACCACCAACTCTTTCAACCTCATCACTGTTTACACCGTGAGACAATCAAACCATTATTGAAGCTTCAGTTTTCTCATCGGATGCGTCGGGTAAAGAATTAATAAAACTCAATGCATCAAATGGTTCATCAAAGAAATGAAATCCAGACTTTTTAACAAAGAGCATCAACTTCACTGGATATTGAAGGAATGGAAAAAGCTTATTTTTCAAACGCTGATTTCATAGCATTTGCAAAGCCAGCCTGCTTTTTAACAATTACAGGAAAATTTTCATAGAAACGTATGTCTGAATTCTGATATTGAAAGAGTCCTTTTTTTCTCGCAAGCGAAATAATACGGTCTTTATCTCTGAAACGGAGAAAACGCAACGTAATATGTCTGTTTTTACAAAAATCTTAAAGTGCATATTCTATGAGTCATTTCGATATCTGAAGGCAGTTAACAAACCTCCAGAAATAACGACTGAAACACTTTTGTGAAATAATCCAGTGTCTCAGCCGATCCTGTTTTCTCTTTTTATCCAAATAATCGAATTTTGTTCCGACGGGATCGAGCTTCGAGATCAACGATCCGTTGTTGGGCTTTTTCCAAACGTGAAGAAAGGCCCGCAGTATTTCAACAGACTTCTTTAAGGCTCAAAGTGTCGACTTTTCCTTCGAAATCCTCTTTTAGTTGAGTTATCTCAATACCGATATTGCTGACTTGAGATTCTAGTCTCTTTACCCGGAAGGGGGGGGGGGGGTCCTCCGATAATTCGTCAGTTTTCTTGGGCTTCCCATTGCTCGGGTCCGATTTCTTTTGGAGCTTCTGAGAGTGCCCATAATTATATCCGATACGAATGAATAAAGTGGAAATTTCAGAGTTTAAATCGGAAAAGGGAGAAATTAAAGGCAGACAAGAAGTGACTAGTCTTACATGTCCGAAACCAGTAGGCGGAGTCCTTCGGTGATAATTCGTATGTGGATTTGGAACGATGACGGACAAGATCTACGGCGGCTGTTATCTCGTTTCCCCAGTGTGGAACCTGTGGAATACTTGGTACTTGCCTTCTCTGTCCAGTACAACGTCCATCACTTATTCCGTGGATAACTGAACTTTCCTACTTTACCATCTCAAGACTCTGAGCCTTATTCCCCCAAGCTCAATAGTTGGGAGTTATATTTGCACAAATACACACAGAACATTGTGAACTTTTGTTTATCTTGGTTAAGTTACTATATTATAAGTAGTTACTAATAAAGACTATGGTTTAACATCAAAACCAGACTCCATGTGTAATCTATTGCTGCTGGTCCGTTTCTAAAACGTTACATTTGGTAACACGGCTCAATACCTTTGAGGAGGTTGAACGGGGAATAAAAAAGTGAACATACGAGGAGCGTTTGATGACTCTCGGCCTGTACTCGTTACGTTTAGAAAAATGAGGAAGAAATCACATTGAAACCACAAATATTGAACTAACACAGAACAGAGTGGAGACCTGGGGAGGCAGATGTGACAGAGTCGGGTGTGTGTGTGTGTGTGTGTGTGCGTGTGCGTGTGCGTGTGCGTGTGCGTGTGCGTGTGTGTGTGTGTGTGTGTGTGTGTGTGTGTGTGTGTGTGTGTGTGTGTGTAAGCTATGCTCTAGAGCTGGTCGGAAATTGAGCTTTTGCAACATTGGACTTCACAAGATCACGTGATTCCACACATGATTTAAACCAAATGAAGAGCCACATTGGCTCTTAATATGACAAGTCTTTCAATCCAGGAATCATTTATGCGAACCTCTTGTGAACCCTCTCCAATGTCAGCCCATCCTTTCCAAGATAAGAGTCTAAATCTGATCAGAATACTTCAAGTGAGGCCTGGCCAGCGGTTTATGAAGCTTCAATATTACATCCTCGGTTTTATATTCTCGGTCCCTCGAAGTGAATGTTAACACCGTATTTGCCTTCCTGACACCGACTCAACCTGCAACTTAACCTTCACAGAATCTTGCACAAGAACTCCTAAGTGTCATTGCGCTTCATAATGTTTTTATAATTTTCTGTCCCAGGTAAATCGTCTACCCTTCTATTTATTTTAACAATGACTATACAGTTTTGACAATATATTCCATCTGCCACTTTTTGCCCATTCTTCTAATCTGTCTAACCCTTTCTGTAGCCGCTCTACGTCCTCTAAACTATCTGCCTCTACATTTATCTTTGCAACATGCAGAAACCTTGGCCACAAAGCTATCAATTCCGTCATCCAACTCATTGACATATAACTTGAAAAGAATCGGTCCCAACACAAACCCTGTGGAACACAACTATTTACCGGTAATAACCAGAAAAGGTTCCATTTATTCTCCATGACTCCAACATCTTCCCAACCACTGCGAGCAGACTAACAGGGCAATGGTTTCTTTTCTTCCTCCTCTTTCCCTTCCTGAAGAGCGGAGGAATATTTCCAATTTTCTATTCCTTCCGAAACATGCCAGAATCACTTGATTCCTGAAATAGACAATAGACAATAGACAATAGGTGCAGAAGTAGAACATTCGGCCCCTCGAGTCTGCACCGCCATTCTGAGATCATGGCTGATCGTTCACTATCAATACCCAACCCCTGCTTTGTCCCCATATCCCTTGATTCCCCTATACATCAGATATCTATCCAGCTCCTTCTTGAAAGCATCCAGAGAATTGGCCTCCACCGTCTTCCGAGGCAGTGCATTCCACACCTCCACAACTCTCTGGGAGAAGAGGCTCTTCCTCAATCCATGCCCTCTGGTAGTGGACTCTCCCAACATCTGGAACATATTTCCTGCCTCAATCCAATCAAATCCATTAATTATCTTAAACGTTTCAATCAGATCCCCTCCCAATCTCCTCAATTCCAGCGTGTACAAGCCCAATCTCTCCAATCTCTCTGCGTAAGTCAGCCCTGCCATCCCAGGAATCAACCTAGTGAATCTGCGCTGCACTTCCTCAATTGCCAGAATGTCCTTCCTTAAACCTGGAGACCAAAACTGTACACAATATTCCAGGTGTGGTCTCACCAGGGCCCTGTAAAAATGCAAAAGGACATCCTTGCTCTTGTATTCAATTCCCCTTGTAACAAAGGCCAGCATTCCATTTGCCCTCTTCACTGCCTGTTGCACTTGCTCATTCACCTTCATTGACTGGTGAACTAGGACTCATAGGTCTCTTTGTATTTCTCCCATACCTAACTCGACACCGATCAGACAATACTCTGCCCACTTGTTCCAGCTTCCAACGTGGATAACTTCACATTTATTTACATTGAATGACATCTGCCAAGTATCTGCCCACTCACCCAGCCTATCCAAGTCTCCCTGTATTCTCCTAACGTCCTCTTCGCATGTCACACTGCCACCCAGTTTAGTATCGTCAGCAAACTTGCTGATATAGTTTTCAATGCCCTCATCTAAATCATTGACATAAATCGTAAAGAGCTGTGGTCCCAATACAGAGCCCTGTGGTACCCCACTAGTCACCTCCAGCCAGTCTGAGAAACACCCATTCACTGCTACCCTTTGCTTTCTATTTGCCAACCAGTTTTCTATCCATGTTGAAACCCTGCCCCCAATGCCTTGAGCTCTGATTTTACTCACCAATCTCCGATGTGGCTCCTTATCAAATGCCTTCTGAAAATCTAGGTACACAACATCTACTGGCTTACCCTCGTCTAACATCCTTGTTACACCCTCAAAAAACTCCGATAGATTAGTCAAGCATGATTTGCACTTGGTAAATCCATGCTGGCTCGGCCTAATCCTATTTCTGCCATCTAGATGTGCCACTATTTCGTCCTTAATAATGGACTCAAGCATCTTCCCCACGACTGACGTTAGGCTAACAGGGCGATAGTTCTCCGTTTTCTCCTTCCCTCCCTTCTTGAAAAGTGGGACAACATTAGCCACTCTCCAATCTTCAGGAACTGATCCTGAATCTAAGGAACATTGGAAAATGATTACCAATGCATCCGCAATTTCCTGAGCCACCTCTTTTAGAACCCTCGGATGCAGTCCATCTGGACCCGGGGATTTATTAGCCTTCAGTCCTACCAGTCTACTCATCACAGTTTCTTTCCTAATGTCAATCTGTCTCAATTCCTCTGATATCTTATGACCCTGGCCCATCCATACATCTGGGAGATTGCTTGTGTCCTCCCTGGTGAAGACAGATCTAAAGTATGCATTAAATTCTGTTGCCATTTCCCTGTTTCCCATAACAATTTCTCCCAATTCATTCTTCAAGAGGCCAACATTGTTCTTAACAATCTTCTTTCTCTTCACATAGCTAAAAAAGCTTTTGCTATCCCCTTTTATATTCTTGGCTAGACTGAGCTCATACCTGATTTTTTCTCTCCGTATTGCTTTTTTAGTTAAGATCTGCTCTTCCTTAAAACTCATCTTTTCATTTTTCTTTAATGCTATACAATCTCTGACTTCCTTTGTCAACCACTGTGGCCCCTTCCCCTTCTTTGAATCCTTCCTTCTCATTGGAATGAACTGCATTTGCATCTTTTGTATTATGCCCAAGAATATCTGCCACTGCTGATCCACTGTCTTTCCTGCCAGGGCATCCGCCCATTTAAATTTGGCCAGCTCTTCCCTCATGGCTCCGTAGTCTCCTTTATTTAATTGCAACACTGACACCTCTGATCTGCCCCTATCCCTCTCAAATTGTAGATAAAATCTTATCATGTTATGATCACTACTTCCTAATGGCTCCTTTACTTCAAGACCACTTATCAATTCCTGTTCATTACACATCACCAAGTCCAAAATAGCCTCGTTCCTGGTTGGTTCAAGCACAAGCTGTTCCAAAAATACATCCCTTAGACACTCCACAAACTCCCTATCCTGGGGTCCAGCACCTACCTGATTCTCCCAGTCCACCTGCATGTTGGAATCTCCCAGAACGACTGCATTACCTTTAGCACATTCCAATGTTAACTCCCTAATCAACTTGTACCCAATATCCACGCTACTGTTTGGGGGCCTGTACACAACACCCATTAGGGTCTTTTTACCCTTACTGTTCCTCAGCTCAATCCACACAGACTCTACTTCCCCTGTTCCCAAGTCACCTCTTGCTAAGGACTGAATCTCAGTCCTCACCAACAGGGCCACCCCACCCCTTCTTCCCATATTTCTGTCTCTACGATAGCACGTATACCCTGGTACACTCAATTCCCAGGCCTGATCCCCTTGCAGCCATGTCTCCGTTATCCCAACCATATCGTAGTTCCCCATTTTCATCTGAGATTCAAGCTCATCTGTCTTATTTCTGACACTACGCACATTCAAGTATAGAATTCTTAGCCCATTCCTCCTCTCTTTGCTTAAAACACTGCCTACTGTACCTAACCCAGCTCCTTGAACTTCCATCGGGCAAATTGCTCTCTGAATTTTGATGACCTTCTCAAGATCACCCAAACCTTGTACACATTTAACCCCATGCACCTTCTGACCAACCCTCTGGATCTGGATCTCTGCCCCCTGCACATCTAGTTTAAACCCCCCTGAGCAGCACTGGCAAATACTCCTGCAAGAATGTTAGTACCCCTCCAGTTCAGATGTAGACCATCCCTTCGAAACAGATCCCAATGTCCCTGGAACAAAGACCAATTATCCAAAAACCTGAACCCTTCCTTCCTGCACCATGCTCTCAGCCTCGTATTAACGTGCATAATCATTCTATTCTTCGCCTCACTCGCACGTGGCACAGGTAGCAATCCCGAGATTGTCACCCTAGAGGTCCTGCCTTTCAGCTTCACTCCTAACTCCCTGAACTCTCTAAGCAGGACCCCCTCACTCACCTTACCTACATCATTGGTCCCTACATGGACCACTACACCTGGGTTCATGCCCTCACTCTCAAGAATAGCCTGCACCCGATCTGAGATGTCCCGGACCTTGGCACCAGGAAGGCAACATACCATCCGAGACTCCCGATCTGCCCCACAAAATCTCCTATCTGCCCCCCTAACTATAGAGTCCCCTAAAACTATCGCTCTCTTCTCTTCCCTCCTCCCCTTTCTAGTTGAGGGTTCAACCTCTGTGCCAGAGGCAGGACCACTACAACTCATTCCTGGTAGGTCATCCCCATCAACAGTATCCAGTACGGTATACTTATTGTTAATGGGAATGGCCACAGGGGTGCTCTGCTCTCTCTGCCTGCTCCCCCTGCCTCTCTGGACCGTCACCCATCTGCCTACTTCTTGGTTTTTTGGTGTGACTACCTCCTGATAACTCCTATCTATCTCTGCCTCCACCTCCCGAATGATCCGTAGTTCATCCAGCTCCTGCTCCAACTCCCTAACTCGGTCTGATAGGAGCTGCAGCTGGACGCACCTTTTGCTGGTATGGTCATCAGGGACAACTGTGTTGAGCCTGACCTCCCACATACTGCATACGGAGCACACCACTACTCTGACTGTCTCCCCCATACCTGAACTGGATTAATAGAATAAGTCTAAAAAGCACCTAGCGACTTTACCTTCTTCCCCTCAGCGAGCAATCACACAAGCTTACCGAAGTCCCCTTACGCCGAAGCCCACTTAGCCAAAGCCCAGGACTCTGCTTCCACGGACTCCGCTGCCCGCTCTGACAAGAAGTCCAGCCTTTTAAAGTGCGCAAAAAGCTGACGTCACTCGCGCCTGCGCAGTTCCCCCTCCTCCACAGGTATTGACCAGGTAGGCTTAAATCCTACCTACACGGTCGAATTCTCTGAGCTCCCAGCTGAATCACAAGCTGTAACTGTAACTTGCTCCCGATTCAAAATAGAGATCATAAAACAATAGGATATATGAAAAGTAGGCCGTTCAGCCCTTCGAGTCTTCTCTGCTATTCAATCGTGGGCTGATCCAATTCTTCCAGTCATCCCCACTCCACTGCTTCTCCCATACCCTTTGATGCTCTGGATAATGAAAAACTTATATCTCTCTGCCTTAAAGGTACCTAATGACTTGCCGTTTGTGGCAACAAATTCCATAGATTTACCACCCTCTAAAGTAATTTCTCTGCATGTCTGGTCAAAATTGATGTCCTACAATCCTGAAGTCGTGTCCTTTTTTCCTAGCATCCCTTATCATGGGAAATAACGTAGCCATACCTAATCTGTTCAAGCATTTTAACAGTTGGAATGTTTCAATGACATTTCTCCTCATTCTCGTGAACTCCACCGAAAACAGGCCTGGAGCTGCCAGACGTTCCTCATATGGTATCCCGTTCATTCCTGTAATACTTATCGTGAATATTCTCTAAACTCTCTCCAATGTCATTATAACTTTTAGTTAAATAAGGAGCCCAAAACTGAACACAATACTCTAAGTGTGATCTGAGGAGTGCTTGTAGAGCATGAACATTGCATCCCTGTTCTTACATTCCAATAAGAAACAACTGCACCAGGTGTATCGAGCGCAACTCCTCGGAGACCGCTTTAAGGAACTGGATCTGCAGCTCGATGACCTTCGTCTGGTCAGGGAGAGTGAGCATGTGACAGAGAAGACCTTTAGGAAGGTAGCCACCCCGGGACCACAGGGCACAGTGATGTGGGTAACAGTTAGGAGAGAGAAGGACAAGAAGCCAGTAATAGAGAGTACCCCAGTGTCTGTCCTCCTTAACAATAAGTATTCCTGCTTGAGTACTCTAGGGGGGTGATGGCCAACCTGCGGGAAGCCACTCTTGCACAGAGTCTGCCCCAGTGGCTCAGAAGGGTAGAGAAAGGAAGAGGGTGGTAGCAGCGATAGGGGACTCTATAGTTAGGTGGTCAGATAGGCGATTCTGTGGGTGCAGGAAAGAAAAGCGGATTGTCGCTTCCCTCCCAGGTGTCAGGGTCCGGGATCTTTCTGATCGCGTCCAGGATTCTTGAAGTGCGAAGTGGAACAGCCAGAGGTCGTGGTACATATTGGGAAAAGTTAGGAAAAGGGAGGAGGTCCTGAAAAAGGACAACAGGGAGTTATGCAAGGCGTAGGGAAGCAGGACCTCAAAGGTAGTAACTCGGGATTGCTGACAGCAAGTTCAGGAACAGAATGAGATGAAGGATAAATGCGTAGCTCAGGGATTGGAGCAGGAGACAGGGATTCCCCTTTCTGGATCATTGAGATCTCTTCTGCGGCAGTGTGACCGGTACAAATGGACGCTTTGCACTTGAATCCGAGAGGAACCAATGTCCTGGTGGGAAAGTTTGCTAAAGCTATTGGGGAGAGTTTAAAATAAACTTGCTAGGGGTTGGGAACCGAACTGACGTGACGGAGGACAGAGATGCTTGCTCACAAGTCGAGACAGTTTGGAGACAGTGCGAAAGGGAGGATTAGAGGAAGGTGACAGAGAAGGGACTCGCTCAGTCCGGTGGTTTGAGATGAGTCTATTTTAATGCGAGGTGTATCATGAATAAAACGGATGAGCTTAGAGCGTGGATCAGCACTTGGAGCTATGATGTTGTGGACATTACAGAGAATTGGATGGTGCCGTGTCAGGAATGGCTACTTCAAGTGCCAAGCTTTAGACGTTTCAGAAAGGAGAGGGAGGGAGGCAAAAGCCGTGGAGGCGTGGCACTGTTGATCAGAGAGAGAGACACGGCTGCAGAACAGGAGGAAGGCGTGGATGGGTTGTCTACGATTTCTCTGAGGGTGGAGGCTAGGGAAAGGAAAGGGTCAATAACTCAACTGGGTGATTTTTGTAGACCAAAGAATAACAACAGGAACATCGAGGAGCAGATAGGAAGAACGATTATTGCAGAGAGTAATAGTAACAGGGTTGTTGTTGTTTCGATATTTTATTTTCCGAAATATTGTTGGGCATCTCCCTACATTGCGGGGTTTAGATCGGGTGGAGTTTGTTAGGAGTGTTCCGGAAGGTTACTTGACACAATATGTACGTAGATCACGCTACAAGAGGAAAGGGTATACTTGATCTGGTATTGGGAAATGATCCTGGTCAGGTGTCAGGTCTGTCAGTGAGAGAGTATTTTAGAGATAGTGATCGCAATTCTATCTCGTTTACCATAGAATTGGAGAGAGATCGGAACACACAAGTTAGGGAAACGTTTAATTGGAGTAAGGGGAACTATGAGGGTATCGGGCAGGAGCTTGGAAGCATAAATTGGAAGCACATGTTCTCAGGTAAACCTACAGAAGAAATGTGGCAAATTTTCAGTGGATATTTGGTGGTGTTCTGTGTAGATACGTTCCAATCAGACAGGGAAAGGATGGTAGAGTACTGGAACCGTGGTGCACAAAAGCTGTTGTAAATCCCGTCAACAAGAAGAGAAGAGTTAACGAAAGATTCAAAAACTCGGTAATAATGTGAATCTAGAAGATTATAAGGCTAGCAGGAAGGAGTTTAAGAATGAAATTAGGAGAGCAAGGACAGCATTATGGAAAACCTCAAGGCATTCTACAAGGATGTGGAGCAACAGGGTGACGTCACATGATGACGTAGGATCGAGACGCTGGAACTCAGCCCTCCCGTAAAAAAGTTAATAAATTAATGTTTAAGTGAAGAAAAGTTAATTACTACTTTTTTAAGGTTACTTATAAATTACTCTGGATTGTTTTAAGGTATGCCTCACAAACAGAGGACGAAGAAAACTACTACCGCGAAGACCGCTCAAGTTGGAACAGAATCAAGGCCTACTTCTACTGAAGAACCACGGACTCAGGTGCAACACACCACCGGTGAAACAGAAAAGGAGACCGCGGCAGCATCGGCCATTTCCAAAGGAAAAGATCAACGAGAACTGCGCAAGCGTAAAGGAATGAGCATGCGCAAACGAGAGCAGCCAGAACTACAAAACCCAGCAGCGACTGAAACCGACAGTGAAAGTGAATCTGAGAGAGAGCCGGACTCTCTGGAAAAATCAGACGATGATGAAGATGAAAGTTCCTCTGAAAATACAAAAAAGACATTGAGGCAAATAATGCATAAATTAAATACATTAAAAGTAATTAAAAGTAACCAAAAAGTAATTAAAGAAAAAATAATAAATATGGAGGCTATGTTTGATAAAATGACAAAGAAACAGGAAAAAATGGAAAAGAAAATTACAGATTTGGACGTCAAAATGGAAGAAATGTATGGAAGAATGAAGAAGATGGAAGATGATAATGATGCCTGGACATCAGAAAGAAAACAACTCGTGGGAAAAATTGATAAGCTTGAAAATTTTAGTAGTCGCAACAATATTAATATTGTTGGACTTAAAGAAGGTACCGAAGGAGAAGACCCAATAATATTTTTTCAAAAATGGATTCCTGAAAAATTGGAAATAGGAGAAGAAACTTCAATTGGGATTGAAAGGGTGCACAGAGCCTTAAGACCAAGATCATCTCAGGATGATCAAAATCCGCGATCAATTTTGATAAGATGTTTAAGATACCAGGATAAAGAAAAGATTTTGAGGGCGGCTGCCCAAGGTGCTAAAAGAAGAAAAGGTCCATTGATGATAGCAGAGAAACCAGTTCTTTTTTATCTTGATATAAGTTATAACCTTTTGAAGAAAAAGAAAGAATTTAATCCAGCTAAAAATGTTTTATGGGAGACAGGTTATAAGTTTTTAATGCGTCACCCAGCAACACTGATAATTTTTTTTGGAGGAGGGAAAAATATTTTTTCCTGATTATCAAGATGCGGAGGTGTCAGCACAAAAACTTCCATCTCATCGCTAATTAAACGTAGAGACTTCTAAATGTAATGGTTAAAGCCGAAGACAGAGAAAGCAAATGGAACTGATGGACATTTAAGGATGATATAAGGGAGAAAAGTAAAATTTTAGAAATATTAATTGAGAATAGCATGTTTTTTATATATATACTTTTTTATGTTGCGGGGGTGGGGGGGCCTGGGGAGCTTTGAATCGGTTACTACGGGATTCACGCGTGTAATCATGGCGATTGCCATGACCCGTACAATAGAGCGGGGTAATGTTGTGTTTTTTTTTTCTTTCACAACATTAGTAGGGGGGTATTTTGTTTTTTTCTTTATTTTCTATTTTTTTTTCTATTCTTTTGCCTGGATGATTGGTGGGGACACACATAGCAACATGGAGATTTCTAAAAAGATTTCCCAGGATACAAGGAAAGTTGAAAGATTAGGTATTATTATAGATTGGAGTAACATAAATAAAAATAATGACTAGTTTATTGAATTTTTTAAGTTTTAATGTTAATGGGCTTAATGGACCAATAAATAGAAAAAGAATTTTAACATATATTAAAAAAATGAACATAGATATAGCTTTCTTACAAGAAACTCATTTAACGGTGATATTGAAGGGATAAAACCGAAACTCAAACTAAATAAATATCAGAAAGAATTTATAAAAATTGCACTGGCAGTAGCCAAAAAAGCTATTGCAGTTACTTGGAAATCGGATACATATTTAAGTATAGACTCTTGGAAGAAAGAAATCTATGGCTGTATTCCATTAGAAAAAAATTACTTATAATTTAAGAGATAAATATGAAACATTTCTGAAAATTTGGAGCCCTTATTTACAAAAGACAGGATTAAATATATAGATGCTCTGAAGATGAAACAATTGGTTATTTGGGGAAAGAAATAAATATACATATTACAGTTATTACGAATTCCATGGAGCATGTGGAGATCTTCCAACAACTAGGCATTCTTTCTTTTTTTTTCTTTCTTTCTCTTTTTTTTCTATAGGGCAGTTGGGGGGAGGGGTTAAGGGGAGGGGGTAAGGGTTATATACATTTTTTTCATACTTTACTTTGTAACTACTTAAAAATGCAATAAAAAAAGTTTTCAAAAAAAAAGAGCAACAGGGTAATACGTGACAGAATAGGGCCAATCATGTGTGAAAATGCAAAAGTGTGTATTGAACCGGAGGAAATAGAGGAGGTATTTAATGAACACTTTGCTTCAGTATTCGCAATGGAAAAGGTGGGGTGACTTGCAGTGGACTGACAAGCTTGAGAATGCAGATATTAAGAAAGGATGTGCTGCAGCTTTTGGAAAGCTTCATTTTGGATAGGTCATCGGGACAGGACGGGACGTGCCCAGGTTAACGTGGGAAACGAGGGGGGGAGATGGCTGAGCCACTGCCAATGAGCTTTGTATCATAAATGAGGACGGGAGAGGTTCCTGAGGATTGGAGGGTTGCGGATGTTGTTCCCTTATTGAAGAAAGGGAGTGCGGATAGCCCAGGAAATTATTGACCAGTGAGTCTTGCCTCAGTGGTTGGTAAGTTGATGGAGAATATCCCGAAAGGCATGATTTATGAACATTTGGAGAGGCATAATTTGATTCGGAATAGTCAGCATGGTTTTGTTAAACGCAGGTCGTGCCTTACGAGCCTGATTGAATTTTTTGAGGATGTGGCTAAGCAGACTGATGAAGATAAAGCCGCAGATGTAGCGTATCTGGATTTCAGCAAGGCATTTGATCTGGTGCCCCATGCAAGGCTTATTGATAAAGTAAGGAGGCATGGAATCCAAGGGAACATTACTTTGTGGATCCTCAACTGGCTTGCCCAGAGAAGGCAAAGAGTGGTTGTAGGCGGTCTATATCCTGCATGGGGGCCAGTGATCCGTTTGGGACCACTACTCTTTGTGAGTTTTGTAAATGATCTGGATGAGGATGTGGAGGGATGGTTTAGTAAATTTGCTGATGACAAAAATGTCGGGTGTGTTGTGAACAGTGTGGAGGGCTGTCAGAGTTTACAACGGGGCGTTGATCGGATAAAAAACTGAGCTGACAATTGACGGATGGAGTTCAACACAGACAACTGTGAGGTGGTTCATTTAGGCAGGACAAATATGATGGCAGAATATAGTATTCATGGTAAGACACTTGGCTTTATTGCGGATCAGAGGAATCTTGGGGTCCGAGTCCATAGGACACTCAAAGATGCTACGCAGTTTGTGGTTAATAAGGCAAGCGGAACATTGGTCTTTATCAATCGTGGGATTGCGTTTAAGAGCCGAGAGGTAATGTTGTAGCTATATAGGACCCTGGTCAGACCCCACTTAGACTACTGTGCTCAGTTCTGGTCGCCTCACTACAAGAAGGACATGGAAACCATAGAAATGGTGCACAGAAGATTTACAAAGATGTTGCCTGGATTGTGGATCATGGCTTAAGAAAACAGGTTGAGTGAACTCGGCAGTTTCTCCTTGGAGGGACGGAAGATGAGAGGTGACTTGATGGAGGTGTAAATGATGATGAGAGGCATTGATCCAGTGGATAGTCAGAGGGTTTTTACATAGCTGAAATTGCTAGCAGGAGAGGGCATAGTTTTAAGGTGCTTGGAAGTAGGTACAGAGGAGATGACAGGTATAATTTTCTTTTCACGGAGAGGGAGGTGAGTGTGTGAAAGGGTCTGCCGGCGGCGGTGGTGGAGGCGGATGTGCGGAGACAGAGTTTTTTTAAGAGACGCCTGGATGACTACATGGGGCTTAGAAAAATCGAAGGCTGTGGGTAAAGCCTCGGTAGTTCGAAGGGCCTGTATTCTGCAGTGTGTTTTCTATGTACGCCAGCATTAATTTCCCTTCTTCACCAACCACTCAACTGGAGGTTAACCGTTCGGGTCTCCTGCACAAGGACTCCTAAATCCCTTTGCATCTCTGCATTTTGAATTCTATTCCCCTCTAAATGATAGTCTGCTTATTTCTTCAAGCAAAGAGCATGACCATACACATTCCAACATTGTATTTCATTTGCCACCTCCTTGCCCATTTCTCTAAACTATCGAAGTCTCTTAAGGAGACTTAACGGACAGGAATATGCGGATTTAGATTTCAGACCACGATTTACAGACAAACATGTGGAGCGTTTAGGGATCGTGATGTGTCTGGGTTGGAGGACATATGATATTTAAGGTTAGGGATGTGGAGAGTTAGAGGTCAGATTGGCGTTTGTGGACATGGCGATCGTGGTCCAGATGCCTCGTTAGGTTTTACGGAGAGGGAAGTGTGGTGCTGGAGGTCTGATTAGATTCGAGATTACTTGTTGAGATGAGTGGTGCCGGAGTTTGTTAGAGATAAGATTAAAGTTTAGGACAGTGTTGAGGGGATTTAGAGTTCAGTTTATGATTTAAGGAATTGGATGTTTGGAAGTTAATTTTCATATTAGGGTAAGGGGCAGGGATGTCGGAGGTAACAGTGCAGATTAGGATCGGGGATTGGGTTGGAATATTGTGAAAGGACAGATTTAGTTTTGGTGACAGGGGTTTGGGGATTTAGAAGTCAGTTGAGGTATAGAGGCAGGTTTCTGAAGGAGTTAAAGATCAAATTGGATTTAGTAATAAGCATATGGGCGAGTTGGATATCATGATGGGTTTAGGGACAGGAATATATGGAGTGAGAAGTCAGAATGTGGTTTAGGGACAGCTGCGTTGGGGTAGATAGACGTCACATGAAGCATTAGACGTCAGATATAGGAAGTTCGAATTCAGATGATGATTTAGCTCGGGGTGCTGCATGTTAGAGGTCAGATTAGGAATGAAGGACAGTGATGTGTTTGTGTAATAATGGGCAGCGGGTGTGGAGATTGAATGCCAGATTAGAGATTGGGGACTGAAGATATGTCTTGGCCCGAAAGGTCGACGAATTAGAGTTCTCGGTCGATGATGCCTGACCTGTTCAAATCCACAAGAATTTTGTGCGTTGCCTATCTGAGCACTTGTAATCTTAATCCTTTCCGTTCGGTTGCCTCTCATTCTTCTAACTTTGATGCAGGACCAGCCTCTCTCTATAACACAGATCACCTTTTACTGGTAAAAACTTCGTAAACATTTTCTGCATTCTCTCTCTCTCTCAAGTGCACACACACACACAAACACACACACACACACACACACACACACACACACACACACACACACACACACACACACACACACACACACACACACACACACACACAAACACACACACACACAAAACATTCACGATCTCACAGTCTCTCTTTGCCCAGCTCCCACGCAAGCACTCCACTCAGCCTATCCCAGACGGCTCTCTCTTGCAAGTACTTTCCAATCTCCCTCCATTTTCTCGCGGTCCACAGCACTGCTGCTTCCAATGCCCCTTTCAACAGGACGACCTCCCGGCAATAACAGCTTGGAGACTAGAGGGTGGATGAGAAGATCTGGAGCCCGGACTGGATGCATTGAAACTGCATCTGGGTTGCGCTCAGGCCGCGACTTTATTAATGAACTGAAGCACCGAGGTGACCGGATATTTCACCGCGCTGATCACCTGCTCCCTGAATTTCGACTGAGTCACCGCGTAAATAAATGTGTTCGTGCAGCAGCTGAAATTCCTCATCAAAACGCCGACCTCATGAAATATCCATTCGGAATCATTGAAATTGAAACCGATTGCTTTCACCTGATAATATATGAAATTTATAACCAGTGTCATCCACAGGAGGATGAAGCTCCCGGAGATGGTGAAGAGTAAAACCACAGACCTCCTCCTGCTCTCCATCTCCGGGTCACTGCGGTTCTCCCCCTTGCTCTGACCCTTCAGCCCCTTACGGACCCGACTGGCCACCAAAATGTGTCTGACTGTCAGGGCGTTGAGCAGCAGTATCGCAACGAAAGGGATCAACGGAGTTAAAACAGTCTCCAGCCAAGCCTGTCCTACCCAGCCGGGATTACTAATAATATGGCCCTTAAGTTCACAGGACCACGGTCGATTATCTATGAAAAATTTGGGTTCCCAGATGAAGTAACGGGGAATGTTTTTCAGACAGAATAGTACACCTGTTGCTGTTAGAACCACAGTCGCAGTTTTCCCGGTGCAATATTTTGTTTTCAGCTTCTGGCAGCAAATGGCGACAAACCGGTCAAAGGTGAAAGTGACAGTGAACCAGACAGAACAGTCCGTGGCTGCGAACCTCAGCACCTCATTAACACTGCACACAGGGGTGATGCTCAGAAAACTGGACATAAAGTAATATTTTTTCATTCGAAACAGAATGATCTCGAAGACAATAGTCAGTAGATCGGCTGCTGCCATGGCCACCAGGTAGCGAGTGGTGCAAGCGGAGAGGCCGCACTTTCCCCGGGACAGGATCACGATCGCCACTAAATTCACTGGAGAGAGGGAGAGAGAGAGAGTGAGAGAGAGAGAAAGAGAGAGAGATTGAGAGAGAGAGAGAGAGAGAGGGAGAGAGAGAGAGAGAGAGTGAGAGAGAGAGAGAGAGAGAGAGAGAGAGAGAGAGAGAGAGAGAGAGATTGAGAGAGAGAGAGAGAGAGAGAGATTGAGAGAGAGAGAGAGAGAGCGAGAGAGAGAGAGAGAGAGAGAGAGAGAGAGAGAGAGAGACATGGCGAAAGTGAGAGAGAGATACAGACAGACAGTCAGACGGGAGAACATAACAGACACTGGGCATTACTGAACACAATTACCGGGTTTCGGCTAATTAATGTGTGAGAATGTGTAAACAGCTGATATTCTAACATCTGACGCGCCTCACACTATCTCTGAACTCTTTTATTCACTGTGCAAATAAGGCGATCTGTGACTAACTTTCGGTGCTAAAAACCAGCTGCATGAACGACAGCGATCGATGCTAATCCTGATTCTATCGCTGATGGGGGCCGGTTTCTCTGACTGAGCCGTGACTGAGCAGGCCGCGAGGAACTCGGCATCTGGTGGGGCTGAGGGGGGGGGGGGGGGCAACGCACACAAAGCACTGGCTGGTCAGGGCAGCTCAAGAGCTTTTATGGAATTGAACAAACACTGACCGTGTCGGGTCCTTCTTCAGGACTAAACGATGGTCCAATTTACGACGGGTCTCAGAGGGAATGCCGGGTCAACTTAGTAAACAGAGGCTGAGTGGCTCCGTTACTGGATTAATTCTACAACGCAGCGCAATTCCATAACACACTTCAGTGTGTGCGAGGACACTGATTCAGGGGATAAGACCCAAATATTGACCAGCAGACAGTGGAATCCGACAATGCCAGACTCAGTAGGGAGACATAAAACACAGGACCAGGTGTTCAGTCTCATAAATATTGCAGAGACAGTCAACTTCACGATTTAAAACCCTCGCAGTCCCATCTTCGGAGGAAAGTGCCTTTCTCCTGCAGAGGTATAAATCTGGACGGATTCCCATTAAAACCTTTCCAGTTAGAGAGCTGCGATGGGACTATTCTGGATAATATGTCATTAAAGACACGAACACAGTGCAAGTCGATCGATTGTGGCAGAGGAGAGACAAACGCTTTGTTTCATTTGTCATGAGTTATTAAAAATCACATATCGAATTGACAGGACTGATATTTCTGACGGATATATGAGCAATAGTCATCAAGTTGGAAGCTTGAAAACTGATCGGAAACAGGTTAATAGGCAGAATTACCAGACATGAAGTGTGCTCACTCACCAGGAACTCCAATGACGGCAATGAACACGTACAATATTTTCTGCACACTCCTGTAACTATCCCACATTGAAGACATTTTCTTTGCCCGGTGATTCGTCCCCCGTGCTACCGGCGATTTCTCGGAATGAAATGTTAAGGCAGCATAAGACGACGGTTTTATTACCATGTAGCGACTCCACAGGGACAGACTTCAACAGATTTTGAAAAAAGATTTTAAAATTATTCTCAAAACGATTACGTCAGATATGTGCAATCCCCACAGTGACCGATAGTGATAAATTAATTGAAATAATTGTGAAACGGCAAATAATGGATAATGTGATGTTACTAAAGGCTGGAAATTGGGAGAGGCATTCATCCAGCAAAGGGAACATTGTTTCAAAACACCATCAGACCCAGCTCACCCCCTCTTGTTAGTGTCGGTGCGGCTTCCGTCCATCGATGGAGGAATTCATATAGAAGATCCTCTGGAGGAAAACTACCCCTCACTCTGATGCTTCGCCAGTTGTGATCGCACCTCATCTGAATCCAACCTCAATCACGAGAAAATCTGCAGATGCTAGAAATCAAATGAACGCTCACATTTTTTTTGTTTTGTAATTTACTTTTTTTATTGTTCATCAAAGAAATATTTCCATAAGATGTATTTCAGACATTGTACATATATATCATATAATCATAGATATCACAAAATCTTCACAAAGTATTTATCTGGGGTATACACTTATAGAAAAGAGTGGGGGGAAAAGCAAAAGGAAAGAACTATGTACAAGTAGGGAGTGATTTTTTTTTACAACGTATTCATTGATTTGTGAGAATAAAATCAGGCCTAGGAAACATTATGTAGTTAAACCATTTTTCCCAGTATGAATCAAATTGTTCCAGCTTTATATCCATTGTAATTTCCATCCATGTATTTAAAGGTGGGCTCTCCTGTGATAACCATTTCCTAGTAAGAGTCTTTTTACCAGCCACCAACAGTATATTCATTAAATATTTATCTCTTTTCAACTATTCTTGAGGTATATATCCAAAATATATGGTCTTACTCTCCAAGGGTATTTCACATTTAAAGTTGTATTTTCGGGCATTTTGTATCCCCCTGCAACAGTTTTTGATAACAGGGCTGTCCCAAAAATATTATAATAATTTGCATTTTGATTTCCACGATTTCTGCAGCAAACAGGGAGTTTACTATTATAATGGGATTTTTGAGAGGATGTTATAAAATATATTAACAAGTTTTTCCAGCCAAACTCCCTCCATTTCTGTGAACTGTTACACTTACATTTATATTTCCATATTGTTATCCATTCTTCCTCAGATATAATTATCCCTCCTTCCTGCTATTTTGTTTTACTGTATGAAGTCGAATGTATTTCTAAGATTTGACAACCCCTTATACATGCTTGAAATGATTCTACTGCCATTATCTGAATTATATGCTTTTCTCAGGAGCTCTGTCAAGCATGCATTTGCCTTGGTTACATTTTTAAGCGTCTTATTAACGTATTGTCGCATCTTTATATACCGATAAAAATCTTGTTTTTCTAATATGTGCTTCTCTTTAAGTATTTCAAAACCGAACAGTGTTCCTTCTTTCATTATGTTGCAAAAAACTATTATTCCTTTAGCTGTCCAGCATCCAATTTATATGGTGTGAAATCAGAGTCATATACACACCATTTATGAATTGCAAAATCTCCCTCTAGATTATATTCTTTTATAGTAGATTTCCATATTTTAAGAGTCAATTTCAACAGTGGGTTATCAATAGTATTTATGTGGTTTTGCAGTTTGTCATCAGCCAAAATTGCTTGTAAGGGTATGGAAAGTACCAGCTCCTCAATGTTTTTTCTATTGAGCATCATATGATGGGTTGCACCAACATATCACAGCTCTCGACTGTGCTGCAAAATAATAGTCTCCAAGAGAAGGCAAGAACCCCCCCCCCCCCCACACCTTTTTCTTTGCTAATTGCAAAGTTTTGAGACGAACTCTAGGCCTTTTATCCTGCCAAATATACCTTGATAGCATCTTGTTCCATTCATTGAATTGATTTTGATTAATCTCTATTGTTAGGGTCTGACAGATCCTGGACAGTCTGGGCAGTATATTCATTTTAATAGACTCAATCCTTGAACTCAGATTGAAATAAAGAATCAGGCTCCATCTTGCCACATCTTCCTTAATTTTTTTAATATAAAGGCTGATAATTACTTTCTGATAATTTCGCAAAATCTTTTGGCATAATGATGGCTATATATTTGAAAGACTCGGTGTGCCATGCCCAGGGGTATCGACTTTCAATTTCTCTTGGTGGGCTATAGTAATATGAAAGTAATTGGGTTTTACCTATGTTGATCTTCTATCCTGATAATTGACCATATTTTTCAAAGGATTGCATAAGTTTAGGTAAAGAATATGTTGCTTGCCCTAAATAGATCAAAATGTCATCAGTATAACAAGCCAACTGATGCTCTGTCCCTTTAATAGTAATTCCCCTGGTATCTTCATATATATCTTCATATTTGTCTGATGTATTGAGCTAATGGTTCCAGATATAACGCGAAGAGTAGTGGTGAAACAACCCTGCACAACCCTGTCTCTCGCCCCTTTCTAGGGTAAGACTGTTTGATGAATATCCGTTGATTTAAATCCTAGCCGTAGGATTGTCATATATATATCTGTATAGTTTTAATATTTGTGTCTTGGAAACCAGATCTATGTAAAACTCTGTAAAGAAAATTCCAATTAACCGAATCAAATGATTTTTCAGCGTCCACGCTTATCACTACTGCTTCGATTTTATTTTTTTGTATATGATCCATAACCCATAATTGGCTTGTGTCTGGCGTTGTCGTACAAAAACTGTCTGATCATTAGGTATCAGTATGGGGAGAAACTCCTCTAATCGTTTGGCCATGATGGAGGTAAATAACCTATAATCTACATTAAGAAGAGATATTGGTCGAAATGACCCGCATTCTATTTTATCCTTGCCTTCTTTCGTAATAGCTGAGATTATCGCTTCCATCCAACTGGGTGGCATTTGTGCCATTTTTTAGAGCCCAGTTCAGTGTGGGGAGTAAAACAGGGAATTAACTCATTTTTTAATTCGTTGTACCAGTCTGCCGTATACCCATCTGATCCTGGTGACTTGCTTAATTTAAGACTACTAATTGCAGCTTTTAATTCAACGTCAGTTTTGTCAGCCGTCGTCCTTCTATTTTGTTTTTCGCTTAAAGTGGGTAACTCTAGAGAATTCAAGAAGGTGTTTATTTGTGTATTGCTTCCCCCTGGAACTTTGGAATATAGAGTTTTGTAAAACACTTCAAAAGCTTCTTGAATTTCACTTAGCTTATTTTATATCATTTACGTTCTTGGATCCCTAATTCTATGAATTGTAATTTCTGCTATCTTTTTTTTTTCAGTTTCCACGCCAGTATATTCATAGATTTCGATCCACTTTCATAATGTGTCTGTTTCAGAAACATTAAGATTTTCCTGATTTCTTGCGGAGCCAAATTATTTATTTCATTCCTAATTCTTTTAATTTCCTCTAACGTATCCTGTGCCAAATTCAATTTGTGTTTTTCTCTAGTTCCTTCAGCCTATTTTGTAATTCCTCTAATGTTTTATTCCTTATTTTTTTCTTATATGAAGACATCGCTATAATTTTCCCTCTTAAGACCGCCTTCGGAGTATCCCATAAAATGGGAGGTGAAACCTCTACATTATCATTAAATTCTAGGTAGAGACCAATTTATTTTTTCATTTGTTCCTTAAAGTACGGATCATGCATTAGACGTGAATGTAATTTCCAAATGGTATTCTTTGGTTGTCGGTCAAAATCAACAGATAAATATATAGGTGCATGGCAACTGACATCTATTGTCCCAATTCCACAGGTGTTCATTTTGTCTTTGTCTTTTCCAAATGTTATGAAATAGTCTATTCTTGTATATACAGAATGAGGAGCAGAATAGTGAGGGTAATCCCTTCTGTCAGGGAAAAGGTCCCTCCATATATCAATTAAACTAACATCCTCAAAAAGTGTATTAACTTTTTTATGTAAAGATTTTGTTTCATAGGTTTTTCTGTTGGAAGAGTCTAAGTTTGGTTGTAATTGTAAATTTAAGTCTCCCCCACATATCAGGAGAGCTTCTGTTTCCGTTACCACAATATCAGTAATTTTCTGAAAGAAACCAATATCACTTCCCTGGCATGCGTATATATTAAATAAAGTAACTGAATTGCCGTCTATATTCTCCCTTACCAGAATATATCTGCCTTCTTTATCTCCCATTTCGAATATTCCTTTCAAAATTTAGCTTACTTGAGATAAGAATAGCGACTCCTCTCCTATGCCTTGATTTATATGAGAAGAACAGATTAGTGAAGCCAATTCTCTTTTGTTTTTTTTAATGCTCATTATTACTTAAATGAGTTTACTGTAAATACACTACATGGGCTTGTTCTTTTTTTCATTTTGGATAAAATTCTGTTACGTTTGATAGGATTTAACAGTCAATTTCATTAAATGAAATGAATTTTACCTTGTCCTTAGCCATCTGTATTTATCTGTCAGTGTATCATTGAAATTAGAATAAAACTTAATCGATCTTCTACCCGAACAAATAAGTACCAAGAAACTGAAATAATAGCAAAAAAGGCAACGAATATGTGAGTCCAAGGCTGAGGTCTCTGGTAGATGACCCAGCGTTGAGCTAATGTCCAATTGTGGGGACATTAGCCCTCTACTTGTGAGTTGAGGGCCCCCATTGCAATATTCATAAAAGTCAATGAACACATCCATTACACAGAAAAGGATTCACTGTGTACTCCTCTCCTATACATATATACTCACAAATATATATATATACACACGTGCGCACACACACACACACACACGCGCGCACACACACACACACACACACACACACACACACACACACACACACACACACACGCACGCACACACACACACACACACACACACACACACACACACACACACACAGATATATACTCTCATTTTGGTGGGTAAAAAGGAGTAAGTGAGCGAATAAAGAATAACAACTAATATAAAATCCACATTTATAATAAGTATTTCTCGAGATAGGTATATCACCATATATTTTTGCTTCAGTTTAGCTTCTAAACATTTTCAAAGTCAGCCAACGCTTATGGCTCTTCTGAAGAGGATGATGACTGTCTTTGGGAAACTCCCGGTCTCTTACTGATATGTTTCTCTTGGCCTCCTCCCGTCTCCTGCCTTCTCGTTTCTCGCACTAATTCCCAAGCCGAGCGGGACAATACCTCAGCCAGGCTTCCCTTCGTTTTGGTCATGCTGACGGGCAACCCTCTGGCATTCAGGTCTGTAGTCGCCTCTTCCACTGTCTGGTACAACCGCGTCCCATTGTCATAAAACATTCGAAATTTAGCAAAGTACGGAGTTTGAAATCTAATCTTATTTTGCTTTAATACTCGCTTTACTTCGGAGTATTCTTTGCGTTTCTGGAGTACCGCGGGGTATGGGTAATCTTGGTCGAAATATATTAATGTATCCTCTAAAAACACTCTCTTCTTACCACAAGCCCTTCGTAGAATCTCCGCCTTGGTGCTGAACCGAAGGAATTTAATTATTATTGAGCGTGGCTTTCTATCCTGGGTGGGTTTTGGGACTAACGCGCGGTGGTCTCTTTCGACTTCCAGCTTCACAGCCGCGGAAAGATCCAGCGCGTCCCGCAGTAACTTTCCGACAAACTCCGTCATTGACCGGCCCTCCGCTCCTTCGTGAACGTTGTAGATTCTGATATTTTTCCGCTGTGATTTTCCCTCCAAGTCAAGCAGTTTCCCTTCTTGGTGACGTATTATTTTTATTGTCTTGCTCAGTATCCGTTCCACGTTTTGAACGCGATCTTTCACCTTCTCAAAGCGAGTCTCTGACACCGGTATTTTTTTGATTAACGCTGGCGAGCTCTGCCTTAATATCACGGAGCTGCTGCTCTATTTCTTTCCGGAACTCCCTTATCTCTTTCAGTATTTCGGTATTACAACTCCCTCAGGTTTGCTTGCCTTTCTTCCATGGTCTTCTACTCTCTCTTATCGGACTTCTCCTTCTCCAAACAACTATTTACTTCACTAATTAACTTCCCAGCTCTGTACCTCACCACTTCCACACTCAACTTTGACTTACCACCTTGTACGTTTTCCTTCCTTCCCGCCACCTTCTTGCTCTTAATTCTCTTCTCTTCCGTCCTGATAAAGGATTTCGGACCAAAGCGCCGACTGCTTGCTCTTTCCCATAGATGCTACCCGGCCTGCTGAGTTCCTCCTGCATTTTGTGCGATTGCTTTGAATGCAAACTCCTCCCTCTTTCCTGATTACCACTAAACTTTCTCAGGATACCTGATGTATGAAAACATTTCCCTGGGTTTAAAGTATGTCTACGTTCATCACCATAACGTTTGCTCTGTGCAAATAAACTTTGCTGCCTTCTATTTGTCTTATACCTTAAACGGAGAAAGGTAAAGCACAAGAAGAGAGCTTTCAGCCCAGAGTGTTGTGCTAACCAGGACACCACATCCTAACTACTACAGATCACCCGTCTCCCTACATTCCCGACTGTCGGTGCATCAGCCCTCACAACAGTAACCGGACATTTGTGTTCTCTCTTCTCAGAATATTTAATCATTTGCCTTAATATGTTTGTCCCAAAAAAGTTGACTGAACCGGCGGAAGTGTATCAATTGAATGTGAATCCAATGTAAATATGGACTTTAAAGGATCCGTCGTCAGAAACAAAATATTGAAGTAAATTATGTCATTGTGGCTTGAGAAATTGTATTGAATGACCTACTGTTGTCATTCTCCTCCGCAATATAAACCCATGATACATTTTGAGTCTGGCGGACTCTACGGAGAAGGTGTCTGTATGTGGTGATGAATACACACTATCCATCAACTTCACCAGGACCGATTCCTAACCTCACTCCATGGGTTGCAAACTCAGCAGTCTAACTCGGGGGTGAGTATGTAACACCTCTCAGCTGCCAAAGAACATGACAGAGAGCTAAAGAGGGGGAGAAGAAAATTTAGTTGTCGATGTGTGTCCATCCGTGGCTGTTTATCCCTTTGACAGTATATCTATATGTGTGGGTGTCTCTGTGTGCGCGTCTGGTGGGATTGTGTGTGTGTGTGTGTGTGTGTGTGTGTGTGTGTGTGTGTGTGTGTGTGTGTGTGTGTGTGTGTGTGTGTGTGTGTGTGTGTGTGTGTGTATTAGTGCGCGCCCGCTTGTGTGTCTGTAAGCGTGTTTCCACGTCTGTCGTGTGTGTGCGTGTGTGTATGTGTGTGTGTGTGTGTGTGTGTGTGTGTGTGTGTGTGTGTGTGTGTGTGTGTGTGTGTGTGTGTGTATTAGTGCGCGCCCGCTTGTGTGTCTGTAAGCGTGTTTCCACGTCTGTCGTGTGTGTGCGTGTGTGTATGTGTGTATTAGTGCGCGCCCGCTTGTGTATCTGTCAGCGTGTTTCCACGTCTGTCGTTTGTGTGTGAGTGTGTGTGTGTGTGTGTGTGTGTGTGTGTGTATCTGCGATGTCGCATGCTTGTGTGTCTGTAAGTGTGTTTCTATGTCTGTCGTGTGTGGGTGTGTATGTGTGTTCCAACCTGATTCTGTGTTTGTGTGTGGTTGTTTGTATCTGCTGCCTTTGTATGTGCGTGTTTCACGGCACGGCTCTCTGTATGCCTCTGTGTAGTTGTGTTTTTATCAGCGTCTCCGTGCATGTGTGTTTGTCTGTGTCTAAGTCAAGTCTCGTCAAGTTACTTTTAATTATCACTTCGACCACAACTGCTGGAACAGTACACAGTAAAAATGAGACAACGTTTTTCAGGATCATGGTGCTGCAAGAAACAGTACAAAAACTACACTGAACTACGTGAAAACAACACTGAAAAAAACTACACTGAACTAAGTGAAAACAACACTGAAAAAAACTACACTGGACTACAGACCTACCCAGAACTGCCTAAAGGGAGAGTCCGCGTTTGAGCTCCTCTATAATTGCCTGTGTCCTGGTCTGCATCTCTGTTGGTGATTATGTTTCTTTGTATCTGTTTCGTTGCTCGTCTGACCCTCTCTGTGTGCGTTGACACAGTCTTATTCCACAGTCTGTTGTGTGTGCACACGTTTATATGCGTTTGTGTGTGTAGTTCCAGTTACATCATTGTTCGTATATGTGTGGGTGGGCCTGTGTGCGTATCTCTCTCTGTGTCTGCCTGTGGGAGAGACTGTGTTTATGTTGTGTGTGAGATACGATGTCGTTCTGTGCATGCCTGTGCCCGTGTCCATCTGTGTTTGTGGTTCAGTTCAAATGTGAAATTAACTGTGTGCTGTCTTTAAGACAGTTATTTAGTTTATAATATTTTCGCTTAGTAATTCATTCAATAGTATTTTCTAGTTAGAATTAGGAGTGTTTAAAGTATATTCATTGCATGTAAAATATATCGGCATGCGATGACGTCACATCCGGTTTCGCCGCGTCTTGTGGGAAAACACCGGTTTGAAATTAGCGCGAGGGTGGGGGCTTTCCACGAGGCTCACCGGAGCAGAAGTTGTTTGCAGGCATGAGAAATCACAGTGAGAGCAACGCTGTAAGTTAATAGATAATCGATATATTGAACTAAGATGTTAATGCCGATCCTGTTAGAAGTTACGACGGTAGATAATGTTTATGCTTTCGTTAGTTAAAGAGTCGCGGATAGTTTGCATGGAAGTGTATTTAAAGTATTCAATGGAGCAGGTAAACTCTCCCTGTATACTGCACCTTAGTGTAATGTAGTTATAGTCACCTTTGCAAGTATTTACACTTGAAATGTGATATTAAGGAAGGAACAAATACTGTATCAATCTTGTATTGTTTTATCAACAGTTTTCACCATATGTTAATGTGAAGAGTGAACAGTAAATGGTTAATCTTACTGCGATCTGGTTCTTATTAACTGTGGTTTATCCGGAAGTTAAATTCGGCGTTCGTTACACCCGAAGGAGAACGTTACAAACTGTATTATTGAAGTACGCACATCTCACCTTATACGAGAATCATGTCTTTACTGACATTCCAGTGGACCGGAGAAATGCTATAAAAACAGTGAGAATCTAATAATATGCACACGTATTTGGGGATGCAAATATATTTTGCGCTGGGTAAGACAATTTCGGAGTTCTGACAGATTTGTGGAGACTGCGATTTTCAAGTTGAGACGAATCTGGAAGTTGAGTCATTTAGAGATATTTTAAAAATGATTGCACTTTGAACTTTGTTGTTGCTATTTTTTAAGGAGGGAGCAATCATTTTGTTTTGGGATAATCTAATTTCCACGTCGGTGTATCAGCGGGTTTCGGGACGTGCATAGATGTGCCATTGAATACGGATTTCGAAGTGCGCACCGTTTTCGAGGTCCTCATTGATGCGGGACGTCTGCAGATCTGGAGATATGGCGAATCTCGAATTTGGATATTTTATAGGAACTGTTACGGGGTCCTGAATTGTCCCTATTAATTGTGCTTTTAAAAGAAAGAGAGAGAGGGAGGTGTCCAACACGGAGACCTTGTTATTGAGAGAGAGAGAGAGAGAGAGAGAGAGAGAGAGAGAGAGAGAGAGAGAGAGGGGTGAACAATGCTTCGAAGATGATGTTATGGTTTCTCTGCTACGTGTTTATATTTCTACAAGGACACCGCCTGCTTGTGAGATCATACAGAGCGAGAGAGAGAGAGAGAGCAATGAGCAGGTCCGTGGGTCGCCATGCTGACGGAAGGCGGTGTTATTTGATGGACAGTTGGTGTTCAGCATGGTGAGATAAATAGAAGGTCATATGATAGACTCACAGACACAAGGTTTTGGACAGTGGATGAGCTTTGTTCTGCCCACAGAAAGGTGGGCTTTTGAGGATCGATCAGGATCGACGGCATCAGCTCAATACAGAACTACACACCTCTCTCTCCATCTGTACTCAACTCAATACCACAAACTGAACTGAACTTTCCTCATCATCGTGAGACTGTATCCACTTACCCATAGGTTTATAAAAGCCTGGTTTTTCTATTTACACACACACACACACACACACACACACACACACACACACACACACACACACACACACACACACACGCACCCACGCACACACACACACGCACACACACACACACGTACACACACACACATACACACACACACACACGCACACACACACACATATACACACACACACACGCACGCGCACACACACACACACACACACACACACACACACACATAAACATTGCTAACCTGTTTGATATATCTACATTTGTATTACTGTATTACGTAGTTACTAATAAATACTAATTAATTACTAGTTACTGATAAATAGTTAAGAGCAATACCAGACTCCAAGGTGCTTTCCGTTTCTGCTGGTTGTTTAATCCGTCAAGGGGTACATAAGAAATTGGGGGCTCATCCGGGATTTGACAAGCTATTTAGAGCTTGTTTCAATTGTTTGGGGAAAATCCCATTTGATTTGGTTGTGAGTAAAAACAGAAAAAATTGCAGGTTGAGATTAATACGTTTGTAGCAGAACCGACCCTGGATGCGTTGGATGATGCTAAGAGGGATGTACTGATGGGGATTGCTCGTAAATTAAAGATTAAAGTGACTACTCACATGAAGAAGCCTCAGATATAGCTGATACTAGCATAACTATGTATCCGAGGGAAAATTCGAAGAGGAGGTGTTGGAGATGTTTCTTGAAGGTAAAATACTTACTGAGGCTGAGATTCAGCTTGAGGCAGCAAAAATGAAGTTATGAGTAAAACTGCTCAAGGCTGTCGCAGCAGAAAAGCAGACGTTACACGAGGCTAGGGTGGCAGACAAGCGGTGGCAGTACGAGCTGACTAGCATAGAGAGGATACATTGAGGTACAGTTGCCAGGCAGTGATGAGTAGCTGATGGTACCGTTTAATGTCAGCCAAGAAATTAAGTTAGTACCACCATTTGATGAAGCTGATTAACCGGTATTTCCTACACTTTGAAAGGTGGCCCAGACTCGGAAGTGGCCGTGGGATCAGTGGGCTGTCATGATACAAAGAGTGTTGAATAGGAAGGCTCAGCAGGCGTGTTCTGCCCTGACCCTGGAACAGTCAAGGAATTATGATACAGTGAAAGATCCATTGATTAAAGCCCATGAGTTGGGGCCGGAAACGTATAGACAAAAGTTCACGGACTTGAGGAAGTCCGGGAGCCAAACGTATGTGAAGTTTGCCCATGAAAAATGGGTGCAGTTTGATCGTTAGTTTACCTCAAAAGGGGCTAATGGGGACATTACCAATTTGAGGGAGTTGATGCTGACTGAGGAATTTAAAAACTGTGTCCATGACAATATCAAGACGTATTTGAACGAAAAAGAGGCAGTGACCATGGCAGAGTCTGCTAGGGTAGCAGACGGATATGCCTTAACTCATAATGTTAGGTATTTTTCCGAACAGAAGTTACCCATAGGGTAATAGAGATAGCCCACCGGCTAAACCAGAAAATAATCCGGGGACTAATGACAAAAGTAAGAAGGAAGAAAACCAGTCGGGGGGAAATTTCCCAGTTTAATGTATTTCTATTGTAAGAAGCCCGGTCACGTGGCAGCTAAATCTTTCACTCTAAAAAGGGATAAGGGAAAAGAACCGGCGACAACCCCAAATGCTTGTGTCCAGCCGGTTAAAATATCGCTGAGGAAGAAGGGGTCTTACCACGTTCAAGAAGGACTCGAGATTTATTTCAAATGGGTTTGTGTCTGTGAAGGAGGGGCCAACTCCGGCTCCAGTGAGAATCTGGAGGGATACTGGAGCTTTTCAGTCATTATTACTAAAGCGTGTTTTGGAGTTCAGTGCCGAGACGGTGACTGGTGAGGTGAATATTATCAAAGGTAATGGAAAGGGGACTGAGATAGTTTGCCTAAGATAGTTTTGAAATGCGACTTAATGTCTAGTCCAGTCACGATAGGGGTACGATCTGAACTACCGATAGACAATGACGGTAATGACCTTGCAGGTAGGGATGTTTATCCAGCAGTTCAGCTGCCGAGTAAGCCTGCTGCTGCGGAGGACCCGCCCATAGATGATGATGTACACCCCGCATGCGCGGTGACTAGAGGCATGTCGGAGCAGTCTGCAGATGCTCATGATGATTTGTCCGAGACTTTCCGACCTTCCCTTTATCAACAGGATCAGAGGGGAGTAAGGCCGAGGAGAATAAGATGAATGAGAAAGATTTGTCCTTTTCGAGAAAGAAATTTATACAGGAACAGAATAAAGATCCTGAAATTGTGGCTTTAAAAGAGAGAGCGCTCTCTGAGGATGAAATTCAGAATGAGTCAGTGGGATTTTACCTTAAAGATGGGGTATTGATAAGTAAGTGGAGACCCGCTACTGTGCTTGCAAATGAGGATTACGCTATTGTGCACCTGGTAGTGGTATCAAAGGTTTACAGGGCCGAAGTTTTAAACCTGCAAGATGCCTCGAGGAGGACATTTCGGAGTATAGAAGACAGTACATAGGATGGTGAGTGTGTTTTATTGGCTTAACGTGAGGAAGGATATTGTCAATTCCTGCAGAGGGTGTCATATGTGCCAGGTGGTGGAAAAACCTAATCAGACCATCCCAAAAGCGCCGCTTCGGCCGATACCTGCTTTTGGTGAATCTTTTTCCAGGTTCATTGTGGATTGTGTAGGCCCATTGGCAAAGACTGCAGCTGGTCATCAGTACTTGTTAACAATCATGTGTGCGGCTTCTTGGTTCCCTGAAGCCGTGTCTCTCAGAAACATCCTGGCAAAGACTGTGGTTAAGGCACCCAGCAAGTTTTTCACACTGGTATGTCTGCCAAAGGAAATTCAATCGGATCAGGGGAGTAATTGCACTTCAGGAACATTCCAGCAAATAGCTTCAGAGCTGGGGAGCGAAGCAAATTGTGTCATCTGCCTACCACCCGGAGTCTCAAGGGGCTTTGGGGCGGGTTCGTTCCACCTTAAAGACTATGATTAAAACCTACTGTCAGGAGAATGACAGGGACTGTGAGGACGGAAAACATTTATTACTTTTTGCTGTGAGGGACACTATTCAGGAATCACTGGGGTTTAGTCCATTTGAGCTCGTTTTCGGCCCAGGTCCGAGAGACATTTGACCTTGCTCAGAAAGTAGTGGTCTAACCAGACAGTGTGTGCCAGTGTGATAGATTATGTTTTGAAATTCCGGGAGGGATTAATAGGGCGTGTGACCTAGCAAAACAAATTTTGCAAAACTCCCAAATTAAAATGAAACATTGGTATGATAGGGCGATGGAGCGGGTGTTTGAAGTTGGAGATAAAGTTCCGGTTCTGCTCCCACTGGTGACCAACCCCCGCTAAGCACAAATTCATAGATCATAGGAAATAATTAAAAAAACTGATTCTTTGAACTAGGTTATCAAACTCCTGATAGGAGGAAGGCTTCCCAATTAATGCATTTAAATATGGTGAAACCTTATTAAGACTCTAAGATGGTACCAGTGAGCACTGTTATAAAAATAAATGAGGTTGTGGAATCTGATAATGGGGACAAGATCATTTTAACAAGTTGAATATCGTGTCAACAAGACTTGAGAATTCCATTATTTTGACAGACCTTACTGATAAAGTTGTCATTTGGAGCCTGCAGAGAGAATACAATTGAAAGAATTAATTAGAAGTCATAAAGATTTATTTCCAGACGTTCCGATTCGGTGCACAGTTGCAGTGCATGATGTCATTGTAAATCCAGCCCAGTCCATTAAACAGCATCCTTACAGAATGAACTTGGAGAAAAGCAAGTTGGTTGAAAAGGACATTGGCTACCTGCTGGCAACCGGTATCATGAGGCGATCTACCTCAGACTGGGCGGCGCCCTGCATTCTTGTGCCTAAACCGGACGGTACATGAGATTCTGTACTGACTACAGGAAAATCAACGCAATAACCAAGACAGATGCTTATCCTATCCCCAGAGTGGATGACTGTATTGATAAAGCGGGAAAGGACAAGTACCTCACAAACATTGACTTGCTGAAAAGATATTGGTGTGTTCCTTTGACCGACAGGGCCAGAGAAATTTCAGCGTTTCTCACACCTTCTGGGCTGTATGAATATAATGTTTTATCCTTCGGGATGAAAAATGTTCCCGGGACATTTCAAAGGGTGATTGATCCTGTGATTAGACGTCTAGAATACATAAGGGCTTATATCGATGATTTAGTGATCTGGAACGACACATGGGAAGAGCACGTTGTGGCTGTAGAAAGACTGCTTGAAAGGCTGTCCGAGGCCAGTCTCACTGTGAACCTCGCTAAAAGTGAATTTGGCCACACCACTGTCACGTATCTTGGCTGTGTGGTAGGCCAGGGACAACTGGCTCCTGTAGAAGCCAAGGTCCAAGCTACTGCTGAGGTTCCCCTTCCGACCAGCAAAAAGGTCTTTAGGAATGGTAGGGTATTACCGAAAGTATTGTAACAACTTTGCAGATATCGCTCTCCCCCCTCACAAAACTCCTAGGGAAGAGTAAAAGATTTGTGTGGAATGACCTTTGCCAGGAGGCATTTGAAAGTCAGAAAACTATCCTGTGTTATCAGCCAGTGCTTAAAGCACCTGTTTTTTCAAAACCATTCTCTGTAGCAACAGACGCTTGTGACGAAGCTGCTGGGGCATTATTGATACAGAAAGGTGAGGATGACATTGAACACCCAGAGGCTTATTTCTCAAAGAAATTTAATGTTCATCTGAAAAAATTATTCCACTGTTGAAAAGGAGTTGCTATCACTTATTCTGGCTTTCAACATTTTGAAGTCTATGTTTGTCCTGCCCAGAGAGCGCTTGTGGATAACACACATCATAATCCAGTTAGTCTTTCTGACTAATATGAAGCATAAGAATAGAAAGTTATTAAACTGGAGTCTGACATTACAAGAACATGACCTCCAAATAAAGCATATGAAACGTACTGGCAACATTACAGCTGATTGTTTATCCAAAGGTTAAGTTGGAAATGGTACACGTTTTGCTCTGTTATTTGATGATTATTCAGGTATTGTTTTAAACTTTATGTTTTTAAAAAGAAAGAGAGAGAGGGAGGTTTCCAACTCAAAGACTTTGCTATTAGGAGAGAGAGAGAGGCGAGGTATGCTTGGAAAATTATGTTATGGTTTCACTGCAGCGTGTTCACATTTCCAAAACAACACCGCCCGCTTGTGAGTTCTTACAGAGAGAGGGGGAGAGAGAGAGAGAGAGAGAGAGAGAGAGAGAGAGAGAGAGAGAGAGAGAGAGAGAGAGAGAGAGGAGAGAGAGTGAATGAGAGAGAACAATGAGCAGCCCGTGGGACGCCATGGTGACTGAGGGCGGCGTTACTCGATGGACAGCTGGTGTTCAGCATGGTGAGATAAATAGAAGGTCAGATGATAGACTCACAGGCATACGGTTTTGGACTCTGGATCAGCTTTGTTGTGTCCACAAAGAGGTGGGGTTTGGAAGATCGATCAGTGTCTCTCTCAGTGTTGAAAAGGGGTGACCGGTTTGGAGTTATTCGTGCGTCCAACCCTCGCCTGGGTTGATAATTCCACCACGGAAGAATGGTCACCTTTGTTGTGGTCACATTCGGTGACTTCTAAAGGATTTCGGGGGACAACGGGAAAATCGACAGTATGAGCTCACCTTAAGAACTGCACACCTCTCTCTCTCCATCACTACTCGACTCAATACCACAAACTAAACCGAACTTTACTCATCATTAGTAATACAGTATCCACTTACCCCTGGTTTAAAAAAGCCTCGTTTTTCTGTTTATACACACACGCTCTAATCATTGCTATACATCTGCATTCATATTACTGTATTACGTAATTACTAATAACAACTGTTACTTAATATCAATACCAGACTCCAAGGTGTTTTCCATTTCTGCTGGTTCTTTAACTCGTCACGGGGAACGTGACAATACGTTAATAATAAACTTGATTTGAACGAAATAGGCTCGTGCCTTATTATGGTTCATTTCGTCAATGGTTTGAAATTATTCTTACTTTGGGATAAACTAATCTGCATGTGGGTTGTCAGCGGGTTTGGGGTGCATATGGCTTATGGGTTCCGCCCTTATTTGATGATGTGCGCAAATTTCAGAATCGGCAGAATTTAGGTGTGGGTTGTCAAATATATGGCTGCACACGGATTTGGTGATGTGCGCAGATTGAGGGGTGTTGTTGAACATGGGCTGCAGACGGATTTGGTGATGTGCGCAGATTGAAGGATGTTATTGAACATGGGGTGCACGCGGATTCGGTGATGTGCACAGATTGAGGGGTGTTGTTGAACATGGGGTGCACGCGGATTCGGTGATGTGCACAGATTGAGGGGTGTTGTTCAACATGGGGTACTCACGGATTTGGTGATGTGCGCAGATTGAGGGGTGTTGTTGAACATGGGGTGCAGACGGATTTGGTGATGTGCGCAGATTGAAGGGTGTTGTTGAACATGGGGTACTCACGGATTTGGTGATGAGTGCAGATTGAGGGATGTTATTGAACATGGGGTGCACACGGATTTGGTGATGTGCGCAGATTGAGAGGTGTTGTTGAACATGGGGTGCACACGGATTTGGTGATGTGAGCCGATTGAGGGGTGTTGTTGAACATGGGGTGCACACGGATTTGGTGATGTGAGCCGTTTGAGGGGTGTTGTTGAACATGGGGTGCACACGGATTTGGTGATGTGCACAGATTGAGAGGTGTTTTTGAAAATGGGGTACTCACGGATTTGGTGATGTGAGCCGTTTGAGGGGTGTTGTTGAACATGGGGTGCACACGGATTTGGTGATGTGAGCCGATTGAGGGGTGTTGTTGAACATGGGGTGCACACGGATTTGGGTTCACACTCAGATTTGTGTGTCTCGGCGTTTCAAGATTTCGTCACCGGTCAACCCTCTTCTCACGGAAACACCACCGTATTCACCGTGGTAGTCCGGTTCTCCAAGACTGTGCTGTTTCTAGCCCTCCCTAAACTCCCTTCTGCTCAGGAAGTCGCAGACCTTCTCGTCCGCCACATCTTCCGCCTCCACGGAATCCCCGCGGACATTGACTCCGATCGAAGTCACCAATTCATCTCGCAGGTATGGAAGGCCTTCTGTCAAGCCATTAGGTGCATCGATCAGCCTCTCACCCAGCTTTCACCCACAGACGAACGGGCAAACGGAACGGGTCAACCTCAACTTGGAGGCGCCGCTACGTTGTATAACAACCAACAACCTGTCTACCTGGAATGACCTCCTCGCGTGGGTTCTCTCTTCGTGTGCTCGCTTGGGTAGCAACTCCCGCTGTTCCCCGAGCAAGAAGAGGAGATTGCGGTGCCGTCTGTTCCGGCCAAAATCGATCGGTGCCGCAAGGTTTGGGAGGACACACGCACGACCCTGCTCAGATCAGCCGATCGCAATAGGAGGATTGCCGATCGATACCGGACTCCTGCGCCTGAGTATCGACCTGGGCAGATGGTGTGGCTTTCATCCAAAGCCATCCCTCTGAGAAACGAGCCTAAGAAACTCGCCTCTCGCTTCCTGGGAACTTTCGAGTTCGAAAGTATCATCAATCCCACAACGGCCCGACTTAAACTCCCAAGATCTATGTACATCCGCCCTACTTTTCATGCTTCCCAGTTAAAGCCACTTTCCGTCAGCCTTTTCTGTCCTCCGACCGAAACCCCTCCACCCGCCCGGATCATCGACAACCATCCGGCCTACACCGTCCGACTGCTACTAGATGTGCCCCGTCGGGGCAGGGGCCTCCAATACCTGGTTGACTGGAAAGGATACGTCCCAGTGTTCCCTGGATTCCCAGTTCCTTCATACGGGACTCTTCCCTTATCCAAGACATCCACCAGGACCATCCGGACAAGCCTGGAGGATCTTGCCCTGAGGTTTCCGTTGAGGGGGAGAGGTACTATCATTGCCCCGTCTTATAATTCTCCATCTTACCATCACCTATTTGTTCCCTGTGCCACTAATTACAGAACACAGGGTAAAACTCGGGCGTCACAGACATGCTTTGTCTGTTCGTTCGTGGACTCCAGTGTGAGTGAACCTCATTTACTGAGTCCTTAGGACTGTCACCTCTAAGCTCGGCATCGTTTCCTGGATACTCTACGTAAACAGTGTCTCCGTGTAAATGCTCCCCTGGATAGCGGTTCCCCGTCCCCACAGATACGTGGGTGTGAGACATCAGATTACATTAGGGTTTGGGGACAGATATGTGGGTTCTTAGAGATCAGATTAGATTTGGGTACAGTGATGGTACAGTGGGAAGATACAGTGCAGATTCTGATTCAGAGGCTGCGATGCAATGTTGTGAGAGGACAGAGTTAGGGTTGAGACAGCGCTCTGGGTGTTAGATATCTGTTTGGGTTTAGGGACATGCACGTGGATAAACTAGAGATCCGCTGGAGATTAGTGACAAGCAGGTGCGTGAGTTTGACATCAATTTAGGTTTAGAAGTAAGCAGGTGCGTGAGTCAGAGATCAGCATGGCTTAAGGGACAGGCAAGTGAATGAATTAGAGATCAGTTTGGGTTTAGAACTCATGTGAGTGAGTTAGAGATCGGATTAGGGTAATGGGATCGGCTTGTGTGCAGTTAGAAGTCGGAATGTGGTTTAGGGACCGCTCCGTTGGGCTGTTGAAAGTCAGAATTGGGTTTGGGGACCTAAAGTTCAGGTTATGATTTATAGTGACAAATACCGGGTGGGAAGTCAGATTGGGCTTTCGGGACAGTGATGTGGGATGTCAGATTAGAGACTGAGGACTGGAAATATGTCTTTGCGAAATGCCGACGTCTTACCATTTTCCATCGGTGAAGACTGAACTGCTGAGTTCTTCCAGCATTTTGTACAACGCCTATCCGACCCTCTGATGAGTTTAATCGTTTCGGTTTATTTTCCTCTCATTCTCTTAAATTCGTTGTCTGTCCAACCTCTCCCTATAAGTGCTGGAGACATCAGACACACACACACACACACACACACACACACACACACACACACACACACACACACACACACACACACACACACACACACAATCTTTCTCGTTCTCAATCTCCCCTTCCCCAACTCCCAATCACCCACTCCACTCAGCCAATCACTCACGTCACTCCCTCGCGAGCATTTACATCCTTTCATGGTCCACACCACTGTTGCTCCCAATGTCTCGGTCAATAGGACAACCTCTCGGGCATAATAGCTTGGAGACTGGATGGGTGAAGGAGAAGATCTGGAGCCCGGACCGGATACAGTGAAGCTGGGTCTGGGTTGCGCTCAGGCCGCGTCTTTTTTAATGAATTGAACCACCCAGGTGATCGGGTATTTCACAGAGCTGATCACCTGCTCCCTGAATTTCGACTGAGTCACCGCGTAAATAAACGTGTTCGTGCAGCAGCTGAAATTCCTCAGTAAAACCCCGACTAGATGGAATATCCATTCAGAATCATTGAAATTGAAACCCTTTCCTGAGACCTGAAAATATATGAAATTTACCGCGTTTGTCATCCACAGGAGGATGAAGTTGCCGGAGAGGGTGAAGAGTAAAATCACAGACCTCCTCCTGCTCTCCATCTCCGGGTCACTGCGGTTCTCCCCCTTGCTCTGACCCTTCAGCCCCTTACGGACCCGACTGGACACCAAAATGTGTCTGACTGTCAGAGCGTTGAGTAGCAGGATCCCAGCGAAAGCGAGGAACGGATTTAAAACAGTATCCAGACAAGCCCGTGCTACCCACCCGGGGTCAGTGGTAACTTTGTCCATGAGTTTACAGAACCACGGTACATCGTCGATGATCACTTCGGGTTCCCAGAGGAAGTAGCGGGGAACGTTTATCAGACAGGACAATACGCTGGTTGTTGTCAGAACCACAGCCGCAGTTTTTCCGGTGCAATATTTTGTTTTCAGCTTCTGGCAGCAAATGGCGACAAACCGGTCAAAGGTGAAAGTGACGGTGAACCAGACAGACCAGTATGTGACGATGTACCTCAGCACCTCAATAACACTGCACACCGGAGTAACGCTCATAAAACTCGACAGAGGGTAATATTTTTTCATTCGATACAAAATGACCTCGAAGACAATAGCCAGTAGATCCGCCGCTGCCATGGCCACCAGGTAGCGAGTGGTGCACGTAGAGAGGCCGCAATTTCCCCGGGACAGGATCACAATCGCCACGAGATTCACTGGAGAGAGAGAGAGAGAGAGAGAGAGAGAGAGAGAAAGAAAAGAGAACGGACTCTGGGCATTAGTGAACACCATCTCCGGGAATCGGCTAAAGAATGTGTAAACAGCTGCTACTCTAACATCTGAATCGTCTCACTATCTCTGAACTCTTTTATTCACTGTGCAAATAAGGCGATCTGTGACTAATCTTCGGTACTAAAATCCAGCTGCATGAACGACAGCATTTGATGCTAATCCTGATTCCATCGCTGATGGGGGCCGGTTTCTCTGATTGAGCCGTGACTGAGCAGGCCACGAGGAACTCGGCATCTGGTGGGGCTGAGGAGGGAACAAGGCACACAAAGCACTGAAAAGATTCATCAGCACAGAGAGCAGTTACAGAATTGAACAAACTCTGAAAGTTGCGGGATCACACTCTTCTTTTGTATGAAGCGATGTCCCATTTCCCCACGGGTCTCAGAGGGAAAGCCCGGCCAACTTGCTGAACAAAAGTTGGATGTCTCGTTTCCTGGATTAATTCTACAGCACAGTGCAAGTCGGTAACGCACTTCAACATGTCTGACGCTACTCTGGAAAAGTTGTCATTAAAGGCACGAACCAGGCTCGGGTCGATCCCCCGTGGCAGAGGAGAGACAGACGTTTGGTTTCGATTGCCATTGAATATGAAACATCAGCATGTCAAATTGACGGATTGATATCTCTGACGGATGTTTGCACATGATCATCAAGTTGGAAGCTTGTCAAGCGGTCAACTGGTTAACACACACACACAGAAATACCAAACGTGAATTACTCTGCTCACTCACCAGGAACTCCAATGACGGCGATGAACATGTACAATATTTTCTCCACACTCTCGTACCTAGCCAACATTGCAGGCATTTTCTCTGTTCAGTGATCTGCCCTCCTGTGCTGCAGCCGATCTCTCGGAATGAAATGTTAAGGCAGCATAAGCCCAGGGTTTTAATACCATTTTGCGACTCCACTGGGACAGACTTCAACAGATTTAGAAATAAAGATTTTGTAATTATTTCCAAACTGATTACGTCAGACACGCGCAATCCCCACGGTGACAGATAGTGATTAATTTAGTGAATTGATTGTGAAACGGCAAACAGTGGATAATGCGATGGTACTAAGGGCTCTAAATTGGGAGTTACATTCATCCAGAAAAGTACAGACTGTTTCAAATACTATCAGGCCCAGATTATCACCTCTTGTTTGTGTCGCTGTGGCTTTCGTCCAGCCATTGAGGAACTGGTGAAGCAGACCGACTGAGAGTAAAACGAACGCTCCACTTTGATGCTCCATCAATTCCGATCGCACCTCTGCTGAATCCGACCTTAATCACCAACAAGTCTCCAGATGCTGGGAATCAAATCAAAACACTCATTTCATTTCTACTTCCCATTCCTGTTCCGACAGGTCAGTCCACGGCCTCCTCTGCTGCCAGCTGAGGCACACTCAGGCTGGAGGGGTGACACCTTATGTTCCTACTGGGCGGGACCAACCTGATGCCGTGAACATTGATCACTCGAACCTCCGTTAATGCGCCCCCGGCACCTTCACCATTCCCCCATTCCTGTGTCCCTCTCTCGCCTTGTCTCCTTTCCTGCCAACAACTCCCTCTGGTACTCCTCGACATTCTCTTTCTGCTGTGATCATCTTACTCTCTCTTCTATCAGTAATATTCTTTCTCCAAACATTTATCACTTTTGCGAATTAACTTCCCGGCTCTTCACTTAACCCCCGCCCCCTCCCGATTTCACCTCTCTCCTACCACATGGTACGCCTTCTGCATTCTCCACCCACCCAACCCCTCCCCCGCCTTCTTGCTCTGAATTCTCTTCTCAAGTCTTGGCCAAAGATTTCGACTCTTTTCCATAGACGCTACCTGGCCTGCTGAGTTCCTCCTGTATTTTGTGCGTGTTGCTTTGAATGTAACCTCATCCCTCATTCCTAACCATCCCCAGCGTAGCACAGGTTTACCAAACTTTGTCCTGGGTCAAAAACATGCTTGCACTGAGAAAACAAACGTTGTTGCCTTCTCTATGGGTTACTTCGGCATGGAACAGCGAAAGGTAAAGCACAACAAACTACCTTTCGGCCCACAGTGTCTGTGCCAACCATGACGCCATATTAAAAGGATACTAACTACATCTAGATGATCGGTCTCCCTACATTCATTACCCGTTCGTGTGTCAGACCTCACAGCAGTAACCGTGGGGATTGAGTTTCTCTCTTCTCAGATGTTGTTTAACATTTGTGTTAATTCGTTACCCCAATATAGGTGTCTGACCAGTCGGATCTGTCATAGCAATTATCTGTGATCCCACTGTAACTACATGTGTCAAATGAACCATTTGTAAGGCAGGAAATATTGAAGTCAATTTTGTCTTTGGAGCTTGTGAAATTGTGTTGAATCACCTACTGTTACCAATGTCCTTCCAATTATAAACTCTTGATGTAGTTTGTGTCTAGAGGCCTATACCGAGAGAGTCTCCAAGAAAATATCTGTTTGTGTTGATGAATGAATAAATTTACCGTCAGCTTCTCCGGGACCCACCCCGAACCTGACTCCATAGCTTGTAAACTCAGCTGTCTAAGCTGGAGGGTGAGTATGTATTAATCATAACACCGTGCAACCTCACCAGGACACCCCCTCCCCGAGCCCTACTCAATGGCTTCAAACTCACCAAGACACACCCCGAATCCGACTCAATAGCGTGCATACTCAGCAGCTTAAACTGGGGGTGATTACGTATTAATAATTACACCCCGTAAGTGTCATAGAACACGACGGAGAGGGGGAGATTCGGAAAAAAAGTTTAATTGTCAATGTGTGTACATCCGTTGGTGAATGTCTGTGTTTTTATGCCTTTGATAGTATGTGTGCGTATATCTTTAGTTGTGGATGTATGTGTATGCGCGTCTGCTGTTTATACGTGTGATAATGTGTGTGTTTACCACAGTGTGCTTGCGTGTGTGTTTGTTCTATCTGTCTGTTTGTGTGTCTGTCTGTGTGTGGCTGTATCTGTTTCTGTGTTTCTTGTGTTGGCCGTGTACGAGCCTTTGTCGGTCTTTGTCTGTCAGTGTGAGTGTCTACCTGTATGTGCCTGTGAGTGTGTATGTGTGAGTGTCTGTGTGTGGTGTGTGTCGGTGTGTGTATGTTTGTGTGTTACTGTGCCTGTCAGTGTATATGCTTCTGCCCGTTGTGTTTGTGAATATGTGTGAGACGGTGTATATGTCTGCCTCGGAGTGTTTGAATATAACTTTTGGTGTCTGAGATTGTGTGTCCGTACGTCTGTATCGGCGTCTGAAAGTCTATGAGTACTTGTCTGTGAACGAGTGTCAGCGGTGTGTAGCTCATGTCGCTGTGTGTCTCTGTGCGCATGCGTGTCTGTGTGTGTTCGTGCGTTTGTGCCGGTGTCTGTGTGCATGTGTTGTGTACGTCTGTATCTGTTCTTGCTGCGCATCTGATCCTGTCTGTCGGTCTTTTTGGTTTCGGTGTCTCTATTTCTCTCTGTTTTCTGTGACTGTTTGTGAGTGGGTTTCAGTGTGCGTTACTCTTTGTGTATTAATCACAGTGCATGCTTCTGACTGATGTGTATATGTGTGTGTGTCCGTCTGCGTGTCTGTGCGTGCATCTCAATTTGGCTGTTTGTGTCTGTGTCTGTGTGCATGTCTGTGCGTCTCTGCCTATGTGTAAGATTCCGTGTTTGCGCGCCTCTGTGATTGTCTGTGCCTCGGTTTATCCATGTGTACGTAGATGTGTGTCTCTGTGAGTGTGTGTGTTTGTTGGCACATTAGGATTCCAGTCAGTGTTCATATATGTGAGTGAGTCTCCGTCTGTGTCTGCCTCCGGGAGAGTCTGCATTTATAGTGTGTGTGTGTGTGTGTGTGTGTGTGTGTGTGTGTGTGTGTGTGTGTGTGTGTGAGAGAGAGAGAGAGAGAGAGAGAGACCACGACTCCTTGTGCACGACTGCGTGTGTCTGTGTGATTGTGTTTCTATCAAATATGAAATTATATTATTAAAGTGCGTACAAGCCACTATATACTACCCTCAGATTCATGTTCCTGCAGATATTCCCAGTGGGACAGAGAAATGCAATAAAATCAGCGAGAATCTACACACTGAGAGTCAAAAACTAACGATATAGACAAGAATTTGAGGGTACAAATTGATTTGCGGCGGATAGGTAAATAAAGGGTTGCACACGGATTTGGACATACAAATGAATTTGCGGTGGGTTGGTCAATAAGAAGTTGCTCACGGATCTGGGGGTATAAACAGTTTTTGTGGTGGAGGGACTTTAATAAAGGGTTGCACACGGATTTGGACATACAAATGAATTTGCGGTGGGTTGGTCAATAAGGAGTTGCTCACGGATCTGGGGGTACAAGTGGATTTGCAGTGGCTAGGTTATTAAGCTGTTGCTCACAGATTTAGGAGTATAGATGAATTTGCAGTGGAGTGTGACGAATCTCAGATTTGTTTTATTAATAGATACGTTAATTAAAAAAATGAACGACCTCAGCTTGTGTTTTTTTATGGTTCAGTTTGTGAAATGTTTGAGATGTTTCTTATTCTGTGATAATCTGTTGTGGATGTGGGGCTGGTTTGGGGCGCAAGTGGCTTTTAGGGTGCGCTTTTATCTGTCGATTGGCGTATATTTGGGAGTGCACATGTGGGAATGCGCAAGGTGGGTTGTCAAATATGGGGGTGGACACGAATATGGTGATGTGTGCAGATTAATGGGTGAGTTGTCAAACATGGGGTGCACACGGATTTGGGATTATGCGCAGATTTGTGTGTCTCGGCGTATAAAGATTGGCAGACGAATTTTGGGCTGCATACTGATTTTTAATGTCGAAGCTGCCATTTTCCGAACTGTTTGAAATGATTCCTGATCAGGGATAACCTCATGTGGATGCGGGGATGTCAGCGAGATGGGATGCGCACTGCTTTAGGCATGCGCGGATATTGGGTGGTATGTTCCTGAATATCGGGTGTGCTCAGATTTGTTGGTCTGTTGTCGAATACGGTGCAAAAGGATTTGGGATTACACAAACCTTCTGAGTGTGTCAGCGAATTTGGGATTGCACACGAATTTCGCGTGTTTTTAATGACGAGACGGCTATTTTGAGAACTGCTGGATTATCTGAGATAATCTAATATGGTGTTTTCAGCGGTTTGGGGGTACACATGGAAATTGGGGTGTACTCTTATCTGAGAGTGTGTGCTGATTTATGTGTGTCTTCTAATATGTGCCTGCACACTGATTTGCAGTGTGCATTTGGAGGATTGACGATGTTGTTTCATTTACAGATATTTTACTAATAAATCTATAAATGAACTTTAAAATGAACGCTGTTCCGGCTATTTTTTAGGGTATTTTTGAAACTGATTGTAAAGGTTTATTCTTTGCGATAACGAATTGTGAACATGGAGGTGTGCAGATGTACAGAGGTTTGGAGATGCGCGCAGATTCAGGGGGTGTGAGGGTGCACAGGCAGAAGTGGATTCAGGGGGTGTGAGGGTGCACAGGCAGAAGTGAAGTGCACGCATTTGTGGCTGTCGGTGGATGTGGGGTTGTTACAGTTCTCAAAGATTTTTTTCTTTAATGAAAACTTTATTAATAAATGAACTTCAATTTTTCTATCTTTCTCTTATTGACTTTCATAAGGTGGTGGTGGCTATTTGGTGGAATGTTTGAAATTATTTTTGCTCAAGGATCATCTAATGTGCATGTGGGATTGTCAGCCGGTTTCAGGGTGCGCACAGATTTCAGGAGGCACACGGATCTGGGATTGCGCAAAGATTTGGGGGCGCATGAGGTTTTGGGGATGTTCACAGATTTCCAGATGCAGCCGGATTTCAGTCTGTCGGTGGATGTGTGGGGGTGGGTGGGAGGCGGTTAACCAATCTCAAGTTTCTCGCATTCATAAGGAAATAAGTGGAAATATAAGGATGGAGTTAAAGGGAAAGAGAGAATAAGAAAAGTTAAGAAAGACAACAGAATTGACGGGGCCGAAAGCTCAGGAAGGGATCGGAGAGTATGGCCAAGGGACATATATGCAATAGGGACCGATTTGAGAAGCGAGAGGAGTAATGGATTAAAAGTTTTATATATGAATGCACGAAGTATAAGAAATAAAGCGAATGAGCTTAAAACTCAGTTGGAAGTTGGTAAGTATGATGTAGGAATAACAGAGACATGGCTGCAAGAGGACCAGGGCTGGGAAATTAATATTCAAGGATATACACCCTATCGAAAGGACAAACGGGTGGGCAGAGGGGGTGGGGTGCCTCCGCTGGTGCGGAATGAAATTCAGTCCCTTGCGAGGGGTAACATAGAATCAAGAGATATAGAGTCAGTATGGATAGAACTGAGAAATTATAAGGGAAAAAAGACCCTAATGGGATTTATCTACATGACCCCAAATCGAAGCCTGGATATAGGATGCAATTTGAATCAACAGCTATTATTATATGTCGCAAAGGTAATACTACGGTTGTAATGTGGGATTTCAACATGCAGGTAGACTGGGAAAATCATGTTGGTGCTAGACCCACGAAAGGGAGTTTGTGGAGTGCCTCCGAGATGGATTCTTAGAGCAGCTTGTACTGGAGCCTATAGGGAGATGGCAATTCTGGATAAGGGTACTCAAGGTAAAGGAACCATTAGGAGGTAGTGACTTTAATATGATAAGTTTTAATCTACAATTTGAGAGAGAGAAAGTGTCAGTATTACAGTTGAACAAAGGAAACTATGAAGCCATGAGGGAGGAGCTGGCCAAAATTGACTGGAAGGAGACGCTCGCAGGGATGACAGTGGAAGGACAATGGCAGGAATTTCTGGGAATAATTCAGAAGGTGCAGGATCAGGATCATTCCAAAGAGGACGGAAGATTCTAAGGTGTATATGGGGCGACCGTGGCTGACAAGGGAAGTCAAAGACTGTATAAATATAAAGGGGAAGACGTGCAACATAGCAAAGATGAGCGGGAAGCCAGGGGATTGGGAAACTTTTGAAAAGCAACAGAAGATTACTGAAAAGCCAATACGGGGAGAAAAGATGAGGTACGAAGGTAAGCTAGCCAAGAATATAAAAGAAGATAGTAAAAGCTTCTTTAGGTATGTGAAGAGGGGAGCAAAAATAATTAAGACCAAAGTTAGCCGTTGAAGGCAGAAACGGGTAAATTTATTATGGGAAATAAAGAAATGACAGCCGAGTTTAACAGGTTCTTTGGATCTGTCTTCACTAGGGAAGGCATAGACAATCTCCGAGATGTAATAATGGCCAGAGGACCTAGGGTAATGGAGGAACTGAAGGAAATTCACATTAGGGAGAAAATTGTGTTGGGTAGACTGATGGGACTGAAGGCCGATAAATCCCCAGGGCCTGATAGTCTGCATCCCAGGGTACTTAAGGAGGTGGCTCTAGAACTCGTGGAAGCATTGGCAATCATTTTCCAATGATCTATAGATTTAGGATCAGTTCCTGAGGATTGAAGGATAGTTAATGTTAACCCACTTTTTAAGAAAGGAGGGAGAGAGGAAGCAGGGAATTATAGACATGTTATCCTGACATCAGTGGTGGGGAGGCTGGAGTCAATTATAAAAGATGAAATAACGGCACATTTGGACGGTAACAGGATCGGTTGGAGTCAGCATGGATTTACGAAGGGGAATTCATGCCTGAATAATCTTTTCGAATTTTTTGAGAATCTAACTATGAAAATGGACAAGGGCACATGGTATTGGGGGTAGGATACTGACATGGATAGAACATTGGTTGCAGACAGGAAACAAAGAGTAGGGATTAACGGGTCCTTTTCAGAATGGCAGGCAGTGACTAGTGGGGTACCGCAAGGCTCAGTGCTGGGACAGCAGTTATTTACAATATACATTAATGTTTTAAATGAAGGGATTAAAAGTAATATTAGCAAATTTGCAGATGACACAAAGCTGGGTAGTAGTGTGAAATATAATGAGGATGTTAGGAAAATGCAGGGTGACTTGGACAGGTTGGATGAGTGGGCAGATGCATGGCAGATGCAGTTTAATGTGGATAAATGTGAGGTTAACCACTTTGGAGGCAAGAAAAGGAAGGCAGATTACTACCTAAATGGTGTCAGGTTAGGAAAAAGGGAAGTACAACGAGATCTATGTGTCCCTGTTCATCAGTCACTGAATGTAAGAACGCAGGTACAGCAGGCAGTGAAGAAAGCTAATGGTATGTTGGTCTTCATAGCAAGTCGAGTGAAGTATAGGAGCAAAGAGGTCCTTCTGCAGTTGTACAGGACCCTAGTGAGACCACACCTGGAGTGTTGTGTTAAGTTTTGGTCTCCACATTTGAGGAAGGACATTCTTGCTCTTGAGGGAGTGCAGCGTAGGTTCACGAGAATAATTCCCGGGATGCTGAAAGATCGGAGCGACTCGGCTTGTATGCACTGGAATTTAGAAGGATGATAGGGGATTTGATTGAAACATATAAGATTATTAAGGGATGCGACACGCTAGAGGCGGAAAAAAATGTTCCCAATGTTGGGTAAGTCCAGAACCAGAGTTTAAGAATAAGGGGCAGGTCATTTAGAACAGAGCTGAGGAAAATCTTTTTCACCCAGAGAGTTGTAAATCTATGGAATTCTCTGCCTCAGAAGGCAGTGGAGGCCGAATCTCTGAATGCTTTCAAGAAAGAGTTAGATAGAGCTCTTAAAGATACCAGAGTTAAGGGATATGGGGAGAAGGAAGGATCGGGGTACTGACTGTGGATGATCAGCCATGATTACATTGAAAGGCGGTGCCTGCTCGAAGGGCCGAATGGTCTAGTCCTGCACCTATTGTCTGTTGTCTATTATAGAAACGAACAAGTAATGCACTTTGAACGTTAATCTTTATTCTTCTTATCACTTAACTATGACCAAGCTGCTCAGTGAATGGTGGAATATGACTCTTGCTCTTAGATAATCTAATGTGTCAGCAGATTTACGGGTGCATAAGGATTTTGTCGTTGTTCGCAGCTTTAGGAGTTTGCGAGTGTGTGTGCACAGGGATGTTAGGGGTGCGTGTGGATTTGGAAGCGCACACAGACATGGGATTCCGTGCGGATTTGGGGATATGTCGTGATTTGTGTTTGTGTCGCCGCATTTAGGTGCACAAAGATTTATAGGTGTCCGTGGATTTGGAGTTGTGACGAGCGTCAAGATTGTTTCATTTATCGATTCCTGATTAGTTTATCCATAAATACATTTAACCTGAACTTTGATTTTCCCATTTCTTCAAGGCGGAGGCGGCAATTTTCTGAACAGTTTGAAATAATTTTTTGTTCTCTCTCGGATGAGGAAATGTGTATATGGCGACGGCAGCACGTTTGCCAGTGTAGAATGATTTCTGGGTCTGTGCAGATTTAGGGATGCGTCGCCGAATATACTGATCATCACGGACATGTGAGCACAGGTCAGGGGATGTCGGTGGCTCTGGGGTAGTGAGAAACCTCAAAATAGCTTTTTTTTAATTCCAGCCATACTTTTTTAATACAGGCACTATCAATTTTGAACAATGTTCTAGCTATATGTTTAACATGGAGGCACCTGTTTATGAATTGATTGAACTTATTCTTTGTCTGGAGTAAAAAATGTGCATATGGGTGTGTCACTGGTTTGTGGTTGTACTCTGATTAGAGAATGTGTGCAAATTATGGGCATGTCGTCAAGTATGGATTTGCACAGACGTGTTGTGTTTTGCACGGCTTTGGGGGTGCTAGTGGATGCAAGGTCGTGAATAATATAAATATTGATTCATAGTAATTTGAATTTATTAATTCGTTTTTAAAGTGGAATCAGATTGTTTGTGAACTGTTTTGAAATAATTTTGCTCAACGATTCTCTAAGGTGAATGTGGCAATGACCCCGTGTTTGGAGGTGTACGGAGGCACAAGGGTTTTGGTTGCGCAAAGATTTTAGGCCCGTACGGATTTGAGAATGTGTGCAGATGGAGGGCACGTCGGCAAATATGGCGGTACACAGGTATGTGGGGTTGTGCATGTATTTCGGGGGAACACGGTGGATGCAGGGTGTGGCAAATATCCATCTTATTTCAGTTTAGATAGTTTATTAATAATTTCACTTTTAAATTGAACCTTGCTCTTTTTGTTCGCTCCGTGGAGGCAGATATTTTGTGAACTGTTCTGAAATTGTTTCTCTGAAGGATAAACCGAGGTGCATGCGGAAATATGCATGTGGTGTGCGCGGATTTGCGGAGGCACACGGATTTGCGTAGCACGAGGATTTTGGACCCGTGCGGATTTGTGGCTGTGAACAGATGTAGGTGTATCGGCGAATGTGCGTGCACACGGATATGGGGGTTTCGATGCATTGTGCGGGGCGAGGGAAGCGAGTAACAAATATCAATGATGTTTCTTTTATACAAACTGTAATAATAAATGCACTTTGAACGGGTAACATTTTTTTCCATTATTTAAATGTTAGGCAGTCATTTGGGGAAATTCTTTAATTGATATTTGCTCCAGGATAATCCAGGTGCACGTGGGACAGTCAGTGCGTCAGAGGAACAGAGAGGGTGGACAGCGTGAGGTTGAAATGTCCAATACCAGAGGACACGTGTTCAAGGTGTAAGGGAGAACAGGGCCTCATTAGTCCTTTCTGGTACTGTTAGCTTATTTTGTAATTTAGTATAATTTGTATATTTTCCTGACTGCTGCTGTAGAAAAACAAATTATATTAGACGTTAATGTTAAACATGATTCTGAATGTTTAAAGGAATTATGTGCTGCAGGTTTATTGGACAGCCGGTGTTTATACTTTGGCTGAAACGTCTAATACCAGACGGCATGTGTTCATGGTAAAATGGGGAACACTACCTCTTTAGTCCTTTTTTCAACAATTTATTTTATAATTTTGTGTAATTTCGTATATCTTTCCTGGCAGCTGCTGTAAAAGGAACAACTCATAAAAGGGAGTGATGTTAAATCTGACTCAGAATGTTTAAAGGAGATGTACGATGCAAGTTATTTTCTCATACCCATAGTGGTGATTGACTGGACTGAATGCCAGGGGTAGAGGTGGAGGCAAATACGATGGGGGCTATTAGATGCCATATCAATGTGTGGAGAATGGAGGGATGTGGACCTTGCATAGTCTGAAGGGATGGGTTTAGTAAGACAGGAAATGACCAGTTCAATTGGTTCAGAAGAACACACTGAGCAGAAGGGACTGTTCCCTGCTGCATTGTTCTATGTTTTGGAGATCACATTTGGAGTACTGTGCACATATATGGACAGCCGCCACAGAAAGGACGTGATTAATCGAGAAAGGCAGGACTAGCCGGGACTCACGGACCTGATCAGAAAGAAATTGGATAGTGACTGTGTACTGATCACAAATCTGTAGGTGACAGATTTCCCCCCTCCGCCACCACAGGCCCCATTGTTATGATGCCATTGTAGGGTCATGTAAAGGGTGACAGATGACATAAATTTTTCTTAATAGAAACTGCTGCACATAAAGCACAAAAAAACACGCTTTATTGGAGCTAGAACTCCCGTCGGGCACCGCGCTCAATCGGCGGCAACTGCCGAACAGGATGGATAATAAGCAGACATGGAAGCACCATAACAGTAAAATAATTGATAAATGTAAAGGAGCATTAAATATCTCCAGATATTTATGTGGGTATTCTTCAGGTGCAACACGAAAATATTTGTTGACCGTTTATATTTGTTTAGTTCGATCTGTACTTGATTATGACTGAATCAGCTTCAGCTTCAAATTTAATGTCTTTGGGTGTGATACAAGCACAGGCTTTAAGATTGTGCTGTGGTGCAGTAAGGTCGCCCCTGGTTCGGCTTTACTGGTTGAAATTCGACAATTGTTCTTTCAATTTCAGAGGTCCAAGTTGATGCTAACATAGTAGATTAATTTGAGGATGCAAAGAAATGATCGTCCTGTTGAAGGTGTGTTCGAGGCTTGTTGTGAACATCACACGAAGAGTGTTTTAAATTGTAGGTGCTTGGGTTCTTATCACGCTGGGAATATGTGTGTATTGTATTATGCAATATACAGGATATTTCTCACTAACGCTACTTTTTTATCAATTGTCGTTAGGATACACGATTTAATAAAGACTAAGGATTATATTTTGTCTGAGAGTCTGTTTGTAATCAGTATATTAATGGAAATTATTACCATATGTTACCCATTTTTTTACAGATGGATCAAAAAGTAACTTAACATGAAATGCTGGTGTGACGGATTTTTCTGCCTCAGTTGCAGGTAACAGCAAAGAAATGACTTACCAGTCATGATTCGGTATCTGAAACAGAATTGTTTGCCATCATTTTAGTGTTAGGGTGGGGGAGGAAACTGGTCCTTGCAAACTTGTAATTGGCTCAGATTCCTTTTCGGTTTTGATGAGTCTTAAACAGGTCATTCTAGCAGTAGGTCAGATTTATTGTTGGAAACTCATCAAACAGTATTTCATATTGAAAGTTTGCTTTATATGTCTGCACCTTATGGGTCCTGTGCATCGTGCTGTTGAGGGAAATGATGGGGTTGGCTGTTTAGCAACAAGAGCTGTTAAGAGATCAACTATTGATGCAAACCTTCCATTGATCAAATCAGTATCTAAGGAGTTGGTAGTTTTAAGAATTAGGGGCTTATGGCAAGACTTGTAAGATAATGGACTTAATGGCAGAGACCTTTGCATAATGCATAAACCTATTGTGAGAATAGAAGCAGGGGTTAAAACAAGGAACGGACGTGGAATTACCCATCTACTGCTTAATTATGCTTTATATCTAGTTGGAAAACATCATTCTGTGTCTTGAATTCTTTGCAATTATGAAACAGTTACACACATACTATTTCAGTGTGTAGCAAATAAGGTCGAAATAAATCAAATACAGGCTTCTTTACAAACTTCAGGCGTTGATATTTTTAATATAAACACTTTATTAAGTTATGGGGGTGACTTTAAGTTAACTCACATCATTGATCAGGAAATCCCATGTCATAAGGGTAATGTCATAATTGTATCCTGGGACATCAGTATGCAATGGGACTGGGAAAATCATGTTGGTGTCGGATCACAAGGGAGGAAGTCTGCGAGACGGCCTTTTAGATCAGCTTGTATGTGGGCCTACTCGGTGAAGGGCTATCTTCGATTGGGTGCTGTGTAATAACCCTGTTCTTATTCGGAAGTTTAATCTAAAGGAATCCTTAGGAGGTAGTGATCGTAATATAATTCAATTCATACAGCAATTTGAGAGGGCGAAGCCTCTGTCACGTTTATCTGTCTCTCAATGAAATAAAGGGAATTACAGGGGCATGAGAGAGAAACTTGCCTCAGGTGAATTAGAGGAGGACGCTGGAGGGGATGACGGTGGAGCAGAGGTTTCTGATGTATCTGGTAATATTGTACAACGCACAGGATAGACAGAAGTTCTCCAATGGTAGGGGTAGGCATCCGTGGCTGACAATGGAAGTTAAGGACAGTGTGAAACCAAAGGAAATGAGAAATAAGGTAGCAAAGCTCAGTGGGGTGTTGGATTATTGGCATGTTTTTAAAATCCAACAAAAGGCAAATAAAAGAGCGATAAGCATGGTAAAGATGAAATATGAGGGCAAACCAGCCAATAATATAAAACAGCATACGATTTTTTTTTCAATTACATAAAGAAAGAAAGGGAGTTGAGAGTTGATATAGGACCACTGGAAAATGATTCTTGGGAGGTAGTAATGCGGGCAAAAAAAAAAGGCAGATTAACTTAAAGAATACGTTGCACTGTTCACTTTGGAAATTACTGCAGCAGTGATTGACTTTGCTATTACAAATGAAAAAGTGGTAGACAACCTCAAAGGTCTTAAAGTAAACAAGTCATCAGGTCCGGATAGATCGGATCGCAGACTCCCGAGAGAGGCTGCTGAAGAGATAATGGTAATTGGTAATCATTTGATTCTGGAATGGTCCTGGAGACTGGAAAATGGAAAATTGCACTCTTTAAGAAGGGAGGAAGGCAAAAGAAAGGAATCCTAGGCCAGTTAGCCTGACTTCAGTGGTTGGGAAAGTAATGTAGTCTTTGAGTTTTCCAGGTATTTGGAGACTTATGTTGAACTAATTCAATGTCAGCATTGTTACTGGAAAAGGAAATCGTGCCCGATAAATCCTTTCGAGGGCTTTGAGGAAGTGAAAAGGAGCGATTGCAGCAGAACTCAGACGAATTGGCAGATTGGTTAAAAAGTGGCAGAATGAATACAGTGCTGGGGAATGTATGATAATGCATTTTGGTCAAAATAATGCGAGTTATTACTTAACTGGTGAGAAAATGCAAACACCAGAGGTGCTGGGGGACTTATTAATCCTCGTGTCCCAGCAGGTTATTTTGCAGCTTGAGTCTATGGTAAAGAAAGGAAATGCAATGTTGACATTTCTTTGAAAGGGAATTGAATATTTAAGCAAGGAGATAAGACCGAGGCTTTGTAAGACACAAGTCAGACCGAACTTGGAGTTTTGTCAACATTTTGAGTCTCATATCTCAGAAGGGGGGTGGCGGTGGTGTTACACTTTGAAACCTATCCAGTGTTGAAAGGACTAGATAGGGTGGACATGGAGAGATTGTTTCGTGTGGTGGAGTATCCAGACTAGAGCGCACAACCGCAAAATTTTGGGCAGTTTTTTTTGAACAGAGGCAAAGAGCAATATTTTTAGCCAGAGATTATTGACCCTGTGAAACCCGGTCGCAGACTGTTGGTATATTTAAGGCGGAAGTTTATCATTTCCTGATCGATGGCCATCAGTCCACAAAGGATACGGCGAGCAGGCAGGTGTATGGGGTTGATCTCGATCCGGGATCAGCCATGATGGAATGCCGGAGCGAAATCGATGGGCTGAATGGCCTAACTCTGCTCCTATGTCTTATGATCTTTCCAAGATGCACCTGACTCCATCCCTACTTATCCCATTTAAACATGTTAGAATATTCGGATGGACTTTAGGACCCCGGGGAGCTCAGGTCAACCGCCCGCGGCTGCTGCTGAATCCGCAGTGTTTCTGTTCCTTTGACGGATGCAGTAAACGAGTTAAAATTAACAGATCGATAATTCTCAGCTCGTGTTTATTTCACCCTCCGCAGATTCACAATCACTGGGTTTCATCTCCAGTCGCGAAGGAAGGATAAAGTTTCTCCGTGAATTTATTCCCAGTGAAGGTGTGGAGATGTGAGATGGGCCTACTTCTCCGCGTTGTAAAATGAAACTGTCCCGGACTCGTAACTGAGATAAACTCCCACCCTCCCGGGGATGGGACCGGCAGGGAGACGGGACTCAGGGCTGACATTGATCACGTCATAAACCCGCTGGAACACTTCACAATACCGTCTGATGACCCAGAATCGGGTCTCCGGTCTCAGTCCGACCCCTCCCTTCGTCTCCACAGACGCTGCGGCGACTCCCAGACACCAGACCCGATTCCCCGCCACATCCACCTTCCATTAATGTCTCCATGATGTAAGTGCCTCCGATCCCAACACACAAGCTCTACCCGGTGTCGGGGAGATTCCTTCGGGTCCGGGTCCGTCTCACATTCTTCCGATCCTCAGACAGGTTGACAGAGACTGGAGTGGTGGGGAGAAAGCAGAGAATTAGAGAATCCCCGGGGACTATGGGAACACCCGGGCAGCGCGGTCCCAGGGATCCGGGGAGACTCGGGCAGCTCTTGTCAACCAACCTGAGCTAATTCCATTTACCAGTTATTCCTTTCCACCGTTCTTATCCACGTACCTGCCGAGATCTATTTCCCAACATGTCACTCCACCCAACTCCAGAGTTGATCGCTGATCTCTAAACATGGAGATGCCTCTTCACTGTCCAATATAATGTGTATGTTAGTGCCAACCACAGACCTACTATCTATGTTACCTACATTCTCACCCAAATCATTAATATGAAAAACAAAAACAACAGCGACACCAGCACCGACTCCCTCAGGTCACAGGCCTTCAGTCCTCTGTTTAAAATACGCTTGGACAGACACCAACGGGTAAGACACAGAAGGGGACTGACCTAATGTCGACCATTGTGATGAGTATAGCTGCGTAAAAAGGTTAACACAGAGGTGATGGGCCAAAGGGCAAAAATTCTATGCTCTATAACGAATGGCTGCGTGACTTTAAATTAACTGTATGGCTGAGACTCCACAGACTCCCACCACCAGCTATCCCCCCCTACCCAGTTCTTCACTCCTCAGACAGGGGAAACATCCTTCTTGTATCCTGCCTGCTGAGCCCTGAAAGAATTTTGTGTTTCCCTGAGATCTGCTCTCATTCTTCTAAATAGGGAACAGAGAACAGAGAACAGTACAGCACAGGAACAGGCCCTTCATTCAATGTTCACATTCATGTGTGAGTGTGAAGTCTGAAATGGGGGAATCAGAATCTGAAACAGGTTTATTATCACCGGCATGTGTCGTGAAATTTGTTAAAATAGCAGCAGCAATTCATAATATCGAATAAAAAAACAAAATATTAATAATAACAGTAATAATCAATGTTTTTCAGTATACGTACTGTATATTGAATAGATTGTGTGTGTGTGTGTGTGTGTGTGTGTGTGTGTGTGTGTGTGTGTGTGTGTGTGTGTGTGTTCGCGTGTGTGTGTAAGAAAGTGAAGTAGTGTCCAAGGGTTCAATGTCCATTTAGGAAGAGGAGAAGAAGCTGTTTCTGAATCGCTGAGTCTGTGTCTTCAGTCTTTTGTACTTTCTAACTGATGGTAACAGTGAGGCTAGGGCAATTCCTGGGTGATGGAGGTTAATAGTGGATCTGCCTTTCTGAGACACCACCCCTTGAAGATGCCCTGGGTTCTGTGTAGGCCAGTACCGAAGATGAAGCTGACTAAGGTTCAAGTTTTCTGCTGCTTTTTCGGTCCTGTGCAGTAGCACCAACCCCACCATACCAGACAGTGATGCAGCCTCTCAGGATGCTCTCTACGGTACCGCTATGGAAGCTTTTGAGTGTATGTGTTGATATTCCAAATCCCTTCAAACTCCTAATGAAGTGCAGCCGATGTCTTGCCTTCGTTATAACCGCATCGGTATGTTGGGAACAGGTTAGGTCCACATTGATCTTGACACCCAGTGACTTGAAACTGTTCACTCACTCCAATTCTGATCCCTCTACGACGATTGGTATTTGATCGGTTGTCTTAACCTTTCTGAACTCGACAATCAGCTTTTTCATCTCACTGATGTTGAGTGGGAGGTTGTTGTTGCGACACCTCGCCACTAGTTGGCACAACTCGCTCCTATACGCCCTCTCATCACCATCTGAGAATGAGATAAGGATCCCTTATTTTCCACAACTCCATGGCCAGCACCCTCTAATTAGAATAGTGAAGAATTTGTAGGGACCCTTGAGCAACATAGGTCCTGATGAAAGGTTTCAGCCTGAACCGTCGACTGTTAACTTTTTTCCGTTGATGCTTCCTGGCCTGCTGAGTTCCTCCGGCAATATGTGTTTGTTGCTCTGCATTAGTTATACTCCATTTGTTGCCGTCCGCAGCTGCCTGTGGCAGATTCTCTATCCCGTGGCTAAAGGACTTCTTCCTCATCTCTATTCGCAATGGACAGCCCTCCAGTCATCCATGATAGGAAACATCCTCCTGACACCAACTCGATCCTGATAGGTTTCAGGGAGATCAGGCCGAGACCCTTCATCGGGACCTGTTTTGCTTGGATTCCAGCATCTTCAGATTTTCTTGAGTTTTATGTATAAAGCGGAAGTTGATAGTCGGGGGGGGCATGAGAATGGCACTGAGAGGGATAACTGATCAGTCATCCTGATATTGTCCCTGCGAGACATTTCTGCCATCGTATTTCAACCATCCTGCACCACAAAACAACATTCTGGTCATCCAATTCCCTGCTGTATCTGCAGTTATTTCTATACAAGAAAACCCAGGTCCCTCTGAACATTTCACCCGTACCTCATGTGATATGTGCTCTTAATTTCTACTTCCCTTCCCGGAACCGATGATCTCACAGAGCCACCAAAGGCTCTTCATATGACACGTCATTCAGTCCTGGAATCATTTTCACGAATTGTCTTTGAACCTTCTCCTGTTTCTGCAGATCCTTTCGGAGATGACCGGATCGAAAAGGTTCACAGCGCTTGACGTGCAGCCTCAGCGGTGTTTTATAAAGACTCAACATTCTTGCTTTTATATTCTAGTCCTCCTGAAATTAACGGAAGCATCGCGTTTGCCTTCGTCACGACTGACTCAACCTGCAACAAAGCTTTAGAGAATTCTGCACCTGGACTTCCAAGTCCCTCAACACCTCAGTTGTTGTTGGACATTTGGTCATCCACTTCCCGACAATGTATTTAATCCGTCACTTCTTTGTCCATTCTCCTCATCGGTCTCCGTCCTTCTGCGGCTTTCTGCCTCCTCCAACTTACCTGGCCCTCCTTCTATCTTTCTAAAGTCTACCTACTTGACCACAAAGCCATCAGTGACTTCAGCCACATTATTGACATATACTCTAAAACGAAACGATCGGAACACGAACCCGTGTCGGATACCGACAGTCACCGGCATCAGCCAGAAATGCTTCCAGTGTTCCTGCTCTTTGATTCCTGAACATCAGCCACTGCTTCACCCATGCTATTGTACTTCATGTAGCAACATGCGCTCAAAACTTGTTAGGTTTCAAAAGTGTGTTTTTCCCCATTCAATCGAGGGTATAATACTTGAATGGAGATATTCGCTCTGCATGTCTGTGACTTGCATGGAGATATGGGTGGTTGCACTTCTGTCCTGACAGAAATGTTTAATGTTTTCTCCTTTCCGTAGACACTGCCTGGCCTGCTGAGTTCCTCTAGCATTGTGTGTGTATTGGTTGGATTTTCAGCAGCTGCAGATGTTCTGGTGCCCTGTGTGTGGGTGGAATTCTCTGTCTGGATGATACAAAGATAGGTGGCTTTATGGATTGTTTAGAAGGGATACAGCAGGATATATTTCCCTTGCGGATGTGGAGACAGAATCACCAGATGAGTTTATTGAGAACAAGTCTGTGTCATTGCATCTTTGAAAAACAAATGATAAGAGACAAAACACCGCTAATGATACGACTTTACACAATTTGACGTACAGAGAAACCTTTGGGTCCAATTCTGTATCCTACTGAAATTGACTCCCATGCAGATGGAGTGACTGAGAAAGCACATGCCATGACGGGCTCTGGAGCAGGGAAAGCTGAGGAAAACTCTTGATACCAGTTTATGAGACCGTGAGAGTCATAGATTGGGGAGCGGACAGCTGTCATTCTCAGGGAGCTAACGGGAATCATATCACAGGCCATAAGCTTGAGGTCAGACGGGTAACTTCAAAGGACATGTGTTGGGCACTAATGTAGTCCCAGGGAAAATGAAAGTCGCCACTGCGTCTACTCTGTTGCTTTTATGTCCTTCCATGCACTGTCTACGTGCAAGTGTTATGCAGTTGCTCCACTGACCCTCGTTGGCATTTGGGAGACCTCTGGTAGAACCCGATCATTCTCATGACTTACTGCCCGTTGCCCCCTTGGCTTTTAGAACAGCAATGATGGTCCCCCTTCTTTGTCTGTCCTTGGTAACACACAGGTAGAGAAATATTCTGCATTGATGTTTTAACCACTCATGTTTGCTAACCCTGAGCTGAACTCCGTACCTGGAGTACGGGTTGACCACTCTTGGTCTGGCCTCTACCGATTGAGGTGTTTGGCAAGGGTGATTATACCCAGAGTCCAGGCACAGGTTCCTGACTCCAGCCAGCACAGCTCTCAGCCACACTGAAGCACGTAACTCTCCAAACCCCTGGTGGTCGTCTTCACAGATATTTCAGCTTCCGTATCGCTGAACACAGGAAGTTCAGTGGTTGGAACCTGCATTCGGGCTGGATCATCCTGATGCGGTTTTCGACCGAAACACTCACCATTTATTTCACTCCATAGTTACTGCCTGAACCTGTGGAATTCCTCCAGTGATGCGTGTGTGTGACGTTCCGTATTACAATGCCCCACCGTACAGTGTCATATTGAATGAACCCTCCAACCTGTCCTCGGTGCAACGTAGAAGATCATGAGTAATCCCTCTTGCGCTCCAGAAGCGGGCTAGTCAGAGTGTTCAGTGCACAGCGCGTTGCGGTATTTACAGTAAGTGTGTATCTTCATTTGTAGAGTTCATTCCCCTCACAGAAAACTTTTGACTATCTCTGTACTCTTCAGTTTCTGCGTGTACGGGTTGAGCGGACTGTGGGGAGGGGTGGGCAGACTGGGGGGAGGGGTGGATGTCGGGCTGGGCGGACTGGGGGGAGAGGTGGCTGTTGGGCTGGGCGGCCTGGGGAGAGGGGTGGGTGTTAGTTCGGGCGGACTGGGGGAGGGGTGGGTGTTGGGCTGGGCGGACTGGGGTGAGGGTGGGTGTTGGGCTGGGGGAGTTGGGGGAGGGTTTGTGTTTGGCTGGGTGGAATGGGGGAGGGTGGGTGCTCGGCTGGGCGGACTGGGGGGAGGGGTGGATGTTGGGATCGGAGGGCTGGGGTGCGGGGTGGGTGTTGGGCTGGGCGGACTGGGGGGAGGGTTTGTGTTCGGTTGGGCGGACTGGGGGGAGGAGTGGGTGTTGGGCTGGGCGGACTGGGGGGGAGGAGTGGGTGTTGGGCTGGGCGGACTGGGAGGAGGGTTTGTGTTGGGCTGGGCGGACTGGGGGGGAGGGGTTGATGTTGGGCTGGGGGGGGAGTGGGGTCTTTCTCGTGTTCCGGTGTAAAGCTCCCTGTCCGCACTGGGCAGAGTGAGGTCTGTGTTGGGTTGGGAGTCCACAATGTAGATTTCGTTTTCCATGTCTTATCCGCACAGCTGTGGTGTATCGCTACAGAAATAATCAAACAATTCAGTGCTTCCGTCCACCATTATTCTGGCCCCGCTGCAATTCCGTTCCGCGTGACTCGATCGCCCCTTCACCGGCCACTAAATGGTATCTGCTGAACTGCAGCATCGGTGTGAGACCTGGCCACACAACTGTAAAATACCAAGTATTGCCAGCTAACCCACTGGTTAGGGCTGCTGCGCCCCTTCATCTGAGATGATGCCCCTCGTTATTGTAACGGACCCACCTGCCTTGGAAGAGAGCCCAATGGTCCCCAAAACAGAAAGCATCTCACTGAACCGACTACTCAGCCACACATTTAACTGCACTACCTTCCCATTTCTCAGCCCGCTTTCACGCAGAACAGGGGGTAATCCTGGGAACAACACAATAAAGGACATTCTCACTGTGTCTGCTCGGACTCAATCTCTGCACTGACATCAGTGAAGTTACGCTTCATTCTCAAGGATTCCTCATGGCCGCAGTTAAAGCTATGTGTGCCTTTGACTGACTCAGCAACAACACAAAACATCAATGCACACGAAGAGCCCCTCAGCTCACGATGTCTGTCCTGTGCCAAATAAAACTAAATCCCCTCTGCTTGTGTGTCAATATCTCCCAGGTTCCTACATATTCATGTGCCCATCTGAAAGCTCTTAATTACAGTATCGGAGATCCTTCCACCAGCGCGTACCAGGCACCGTCTAATCTCAACGTTAAGAAATAATCTCGCACGCACACCTTTGAAATTACCCTCTCTCTCAGCTTAATGCCGTGACTTCTGGTAACGGATATTTTCCTAATGCTGAATGTCTACTCCACTACGGTCTTCAGTATTTTATTAAATTCCGTCGAGCCTCTCCTCAGCCCGATAACCACCGAGGAGAACAGTCTCCGCCGGTCTCTCGGAAACCGTCTCGTCCTGACAATATCTAAGAGAAATATCGGCACCATATTCAGCTAAGTGACATCCTTCCTACGGTGTGGTGACGGGAACTGCACACGGTGAGCCACGTGCGACCGAGTTACTAATTTCGGCCCCTATAACACGATATTCCAGCGCCACTGACGCCTCTGTATTTTTTTTTTGAAAATTTCCTAGTTAATGCTGTCTACAGGAGCATTAGCAGCACCGGACTGACAAGACAGAGACTAAACTGTCCCCTCCAAGGAAGGCACATCGCTCATTTTATCCACATTGAACTCAGTTCGTGATACTGGCAATGTTATATTGATCACAACTGAAGGAGACCGTGTTTATTAAAAAGAAATGAAGATGTATATTTATATAATGTATGTTTAACGATTCAAGCATTGCAAAACAGAGCTGCACTAACCCTTTCCACGGAATATGTTTCGAAACAGCATTAAATAAATGTCCTTCTAATTCTCTTTGAAGAGCAAAATATAAACGACAATGACACAACAAGTAGTTTCATTGCGTGTTTGTTCATTGGGTTGTGTCTAATGAGACGACTGGGAGCACTAAGTGATTTAAGCGCGGATCCGACTGGTTTATAAGAACTCACTGAATCAGTGCATGCGGGCAATTGGGACATTTTGTACAACCGATCGCTACTTCACGTAGAAAATGGGATACCCTGCAATTTTTAACATCGTCAGAAGTTACTACCCGGTGGTCGCTGCACTCGGAATTCCGGGTAATGTCATGTGTTTGTGTTACTCTCGGGGTATCGTAGACTAAATGAATCTACATTCATTGTTTCATTTGCGGTCCAGTGCACTGGACGGTGAGAAGAAACCTTCACTCTAATTTATATTCTAGTTGTAATTCGCGTTAATTAATATGTTTAATCTGACGCTGATATATTATTTAAGTGTTTGATACAGTTTCATACTATCGTGGACACAACTGTTTGCCAGAAATGTTTAAGTATGCTTACAAAACGCGCAGACCGAGACTACCGCACCCACAATGCCGGCGAAACCCTGTCGAACAAGCAGCATTTATGTAGAGGAAGAAATGTTCGAGCAGACCCTTTAGCAGGACTTCATCAGAGCAGTTTGCAAAGATACCACTTCGAGTAACATCCTGATAGCGACAGTACTGACTTACCAGATCCGGTCAACGCTGAGCCCGCCCTGTGCCGTAATATTTTCCTCTGACGTCTGTCTTTCCCGGCGCGATTCCTCTCATAAAATCCTCAAATTTCACTGTAGGGACGAGGAGACTTGATACACCTCAGTTATTAAATCTCAAATTATTATCAGCTGTTCCCGCATCTCCCAGTGTTAAATTACTTCATCCTCCCCTGTCATCATAAGCTGAGAGAATTTAAAAAAACGTCTTTTTATGTTCCAGGTGGTTTAGTTTTAAAATCCAAAGTAATACAAAACCTGTGCAGTTTTATTCAGTGAAGTAATTAAATGGTAGAACGGTCCCGCGCCCTTTTCTATTTGTTCTGAAACTACATTAAATGTGGCCAACCCTCCGAGGTCCCTCGATCCTGAATGTTTCAGCGGAGTTACCTTGGTACCTGCCATTGATGTTCAATCAGCGAACGTGACTCTTTCTCATGGGTCCTCCCCGATAGCGGAGAAAACGCAGCCATGCAGATGAAATATGATTTTTCAGAGTGGTCTGTCGGACAATTATTTATCTGTTTCTCCAGACAAGAATAGGATTCTCCTCAAACCAGCGGCTGCGTCCATCACTCCATTACCTTGACTGTCTGCTGAAGTGAGGAGTATCATGTGTGTCCTGTTGTATTAACTTCCCGGTCAGTGGCTTCCCCCTTTCTCATTTTCTTTTTAACGATCCCAACAATTATTATTGAATGTGCGGAATTTAATGTTCGGGCATTGCTTTCAAATTCATTTTGATTTTATGAGCATGCGCATTTCCCATGATTAATTCACTGATCACAACTGTCTCGGCAAAGCTCTGTTTAGCTCACCCGTGGTGCCCATTCGCAAGTTTTGCATCTCTCTTTTCGTGGGCATCTAGTATTCAGGACACAGCTCTGGGATGTCCCTTGTTCTGACAGAGAGCGTAGCGAGTGAATCTGGATTTAACATGCATTCATGATCTTTATTCGATGTAATTATGAAAAAAAAACATTTTAAATGGAAGCCAAATAAATAATCGATTTTAAAGAATTGTAATTACGTCATATTGTCTGAAATTAAAATCAATCTGTCCACCATCCGTGCCGCTCTCCGCAAGACGCCATCCTATCAAGGACAGCTCTTGATAACCTCGCCTTCCGTGACTGGGACACGGCCCGTTACTGACTACATAACAGAGGCGCCTGAGGATTAACTGCTGGATGTGAAACTGGCGAGATGTTAATCGTGTATTAAGAGGAATGATACCCTGACACCAAACTATGGCCCTTTCGACTATTACTGACAGTAGGCAAATAAAGTCACACAATTCATTCTGCGGTTACCGATGGTATGTTTTAATAATTTATTTCAGTTAATTTAACGGCGATTGTGATCCTGTCCCGCGGGAAGTGCGGTCTGTCCAAATGCATCACTCTCTACCTTGTGTCCATGGCGGTGGCCGATCTAATGGTGGTTATCATTGTTGTTATACTACAGAGGATAAATCATATCTATTTATTTACTAATTTCTTGCTCGTAACTCCGACGTGTTCTCTGCTACTGATCCTGGGTCTCGCAAGCTTGGACTGTTCTGTCTGGTTGACGGTAGCTTTCACTTTTGATTGGTGCGTCGCCATTTGCTGTGAGAAGCTGCGGAACCGATATTGCACCGAGAGAACAGCGACTGTGGTGGTGGCAACAGTGAGTGCGGCGTGTTGTGCCCCAGCCATTCCATATTACTTTGCAATGGATCGATGGCGTTGTGTTGCTGCAGCTGAATATTTCACATCACCGCTGTGGAAAGCCTACGAGGCATTTGACATCATCATAACACCATTACTACCAATATGTTTAATCGTGCTCTTTAATGTTTCAACTGTCAAACGTATTATAGCGACAAATAGAGTTCGCCAGGTACTTCGAAAAAGCAGTGAAAATTGTAATGATCCGGAGATAGCAAACCGGAGAAAGTCAATGATACTGTTGTTCGCACTTTCAGCCAATTTCATATTATTTTGGATGCCCTATGCTGTGTATTCTGTGAACTGGCAATCCGAAAACTATTTCTACACCGACAGATATTTCAGCTCACCGTCATTCATCCTACAGGTATGTGGGTTCATGTTGTCTTCTCTCAGTTGCTGCACCAACACGTGTATCTATGGCCTGACACAGAGAAAATTCAGGGAGGAGCTGAAGAATGGCGTTAAGTATCTGCTTGTAACAACGGAAAAGATTTGGAAATAAAATGCAAACACAATTATTCCTTCTTGCAACTTCAAAACGATTAATTCGAATAGTATTTCATTTGAGATTCAGGAGAACGTGTTTTGGTATCTCACTGTTCAAACGATTTGCGTGAGTTAGGCAACAAGGTTTAAATTATTATTATCATTAAGGAATATAATTCACTCCGATATCATGTAATTTCAATCCATTATATTTGATTACACCGTATAGTAGCCTACGAACAGGAATGAATCTCGCCCACTTGGAAGAGTATTTGATTTGAGTTTCAAGCGATTGTTATTTCAGAATCTCCCTCTCCAGTCATCAGCGGGTGTTAAGGAACAGGGGTTAACTTATTAATATCTTCATGGAAAGACTTCTGACTGGGATGTCATAAAACTTCAATAAACTACGGCTGATTACAAGGTATCTGAGCATTTGAACAGGAATTAATCTGATCCGGACAGTGGGAAAACTGTTGACAAAATCTCTGCATTGTATTAAAACATACATAATATATAAAATATATATTATTGTATAATCCGAAATTCATCATTATTGCCTCGGCTTTTACGGCACTTATGTTTCATATTATTTACTCTGAATATTAGCATCAGACGGTAAATGCAATGTAATAGTTGTAGAATGATTTAGATGTTCTCCACGTCACAGTACCATTTCCGCGCCGGAACAGTCTGGAAACGCGATGTAACAAGGATCCCTTTATACTTACCAGTCACGAATGTGACGTGATCAACAGGGGCTTGGTCTTTGAACTTAAGTAATGCTGGCGCTTTGAAATACATTAATGCAAGCTGCTTGACAATTTTCAGGCTTTGGTTATTGCGGAGGCATTAACAGTTGATATGATTTGGTCATTTGGAGATTGCAGAGGCATTACTAATGATTTTTAAAGAATTGATGAATTCTGGCATTGTACCGGATTTCTGGAAAATTGCAAATGTTACTCCGCCAGTTAAGAAGGGTGGGAGGCAGCAGAAAGACATCGATGGACTTGTTAGCCTGACATCAGTGTTTGGGAAAATTTTGCAATGGGTTAAGGATGAGGTTATGGAATACCTGGTAGCACACAAGGTAGGCCAAAGCCAGCATGGTTTCCAGAAAGGAAAATCCTTCCTGACTAACCTACTGCAATTTCGTTGAGGAATTTACAAGCAGAGTAGACAAAGGAGATGCAGTAGATGCGGCGTACTTGAATTTTCAGAAGGCCTTTGACAAAGCGCAGCACATGAGGCTGCTTATCAAGATTGGAGCCCATGTTATTACGAGGGAGAAACTAGCATGGGTGGAGCATTGGCTAATCGGCAGAAAGCAGAGCGTGGGAATAAAGGAATCCTATTCTGTCTGGCTGCCGGTTACGAGTGGAGTTCCACAGTGCTCAGTTTTGGGACCGCTGCTTTTTACGACGTATGTCAATGATTTGGACTATGCGATTAATGGACGTGGCTAAATTTGCCGATGATACCGAGATAGGTGGAGGAGAGGGTTGTGTTGAGGAACTAGAACGTCTGCAGAGAGACATAGATATTTTCGGGAACTGGCAAAGAGGTGGCAAATCTTCGTTTGAAGAAATAAACAGCCGGACTATTATTCCGATGGTGAGAGACGTCAAAATTCAGAGATGTCAAGGGAATTGGGGTCCATGTGCAGGATACCCTAAAGGCTAGCCTCCAGGTTGAGTCGGTTGTGAAGAAGGCGAATGCAATGAAAGCATTTATTTTCAGAGGTACAGGGTATAAGAGCAGGGATGTCATGCTGAGGCTCTGTAAGGTACTCGTGTGACCACACTTGGGGTATTGAGTGCAGTTTTGGGCTCCGTATATTGGAGAGGATATACCGACATTGGAGAGGGTTCAGAGAAGATTCACGAGAATGATTCCAGGAATGAAAGGGTTATCTTCCTGATAAAGTACGATCAGCTCTGTGGTGTATTCCCTGGAATTCAGGAGAATGTAGGGTAATCTCAAAGAAACTTCACCAATGTTTAACGGCTTGAAAAGATTAGATATGGCACCGTTATTTCTCATGGTAGTTTAGTCTAGAACAAGAGGGCACGGCTTCAGGATTGAAGGACGTACATTTAGAACAGAATTGTCGAGAGAGTACTTCAGTCAGAGGGTGGTAAATCGGTCGAATTAGTTGTAGAGGGTATGTCATAGGGTACATTTAAGGCAGCTAGGTTCCTAATTAGCCAGGGCATCAAAGGGTATGGTCTGAGGGCAGTGAAGTGGGGATGACTGCAATAATTGGATCAGCCCATGATTGAATGGCAGAGCAGACACGATGGTCCGAATAGCCTCCTTCTCGTCGTATATCATGTGGTCTTATGGTCATAAAAAAACATGAAACATGCTTATCGTTTGGACCATAAGACTTTAAGATATAGGGGAAGAAGTAGGTCCTTTTGCCCGTCGAGTCTGCTCCGCCATTTTATCATGGCTAGTGCCATGATATCTTGTGACCAAAATTCTACTGCCTTCTCACCAGATCATTCAAGCCCCTTACCAATTAAGAATATATCATTCTGCCTTAAATATAGATGAAGACTAGCCCTCACAGCTGCCCGCGACAAATAATTCCACAGATTCCCCACTCTCTGGCTGCAGACACTCCTCCCTATCTCCATTCGAAAAGGAAACCCTTCCATTCTTGTACTGTGTCTTCTGATCATAGACTCGAACACCGTAGGAAACATCCTCTCCACATCCACTCTATTGACCCCTTTCACCATCCAAAAGGTTTCCATTAGGGCAGCATTCATTCTTCTGAATTCCACTGACTAGAGATCATTTTCGGGAACCTCCTTTGAACCCTCTCCAGTTCAGCACATTTTTTCTACGACAGTGTACCGGGAACTACTCACTTACAGGAAGTGAAACCTCACGAGTGTTTCTAAAGTCTCAGCATTACATCCTTTCCTTTATACTAGTGTTCCTGAAACGAATCCCGTTTGCCTACAGGCACCAACTGCATATTAACCCTGACGAAATCAAGGGTTAGGGTTAATAACGAAACTCTAACGCTCTGCAGACAGAAACTTCTTCCTCAGTCAACAGAAATGTTCCGAGATTCCTTTTCGCTTCGTCTACTCCTTGCATCAAGCACTGGCTGGAGGAGACTCACTCATTGTGCTCTCAGTTTCTGGTAGTGAGAACAGTATTTACCAACATGATTTATTGACTGAGTAATTGATGCAGAGAACGATTTGTCAGTCATGGACCCGCGTGGAGTTTTATTGATTGCAATTCCTTCCGGACCCTTCTTCAATGAATCGGGCGACCCTTCCGCTACTATTGTTGTTGCCCTTACACTCATCTTCTTCCTGTCACCGCCACCCGTCCCGAACAAATCTTCGCTGCTCCCTAACAGGGATACAGTTTACCTTGTACTTCTCTGCCAGTCCATGAGCATCCGCATCCAGCAGGTCATTCTCCATCACTTCCGCATATTCAACGGGATTCTACCAACAGTCGTATCTGTACTTCTGACCACCCCCTCTCTGAGGCAGAACGTTCCGTCCTTAGCAAAGGCCTCTCTTTCGTCCCCCTCCGTCCACACCTCTGTGAGTTCCGGACCCACCATGACGATGTCTTCTTCCTTCGGCTACGTTAACAAGAATTCCCCTCCCCCATTGATGAACCCCCCCCCCTGTCCAGACCACTTCATTGTCACTCTGTATGTCCAATCTTTATACACTTCCATTCCCCATCAAGAAGGCCTCAAAGCCCTTCGCTGCTTTCTTGACAATACACCCCACCAGTTCCCCAACACCAGCAAACTCCTCCGGTTGGCGGAACTGGAACTCAAACTTAATAACTTCTCTTTTGATTCTTCAACCTTCCTCCTCCTCCTGGATAACCCCACCCCCGGGACTTCTACCTGCACTCGATCTTTGTATCTTCAACTATCCGCGAGACATGAAACGCCTCAACATCACCACTCCTCTCTCCTGTTCCAGCTTCACTCCCTCGAAACGCATTGCCCTGCACTCTCTCTGCACTAATCCTAACGTCACCATCAACCCTGCAGACAAAGGTTGTGCCGTAGTAATCTGCCTCACTGAGGCCAAACAGCAGCTCTCTGACACCTCCTCTTACTTACCCCTGGAACAGGACCCCACCAAAAAACATCGAAACATTGTCTCCCTTAACTTCACAGCCCTTATCAACTCCGGAGACCTTCCATCCTCACCCAAATGACTCACACCCCGCACTGCTCGGTTTTACCTCCTGCCCAAGATCCACAAGCCTGACAGTCCCGTTAGACCCATGGTTTCTGCCTGCTCCTGCCCCACCGGAGTTGTATCTGCCTACTTGGACTCCATTTTGTCACCCATGGTTCACTCCCTCCTCACCCACATCCGGGAAACATCCCCTGCCCTTCATTTCTTCAATAATTTTTCAGTTCCTCGGTCCAGAACATTTCATTTTCACTGTGGATGTCCAATCCGTATACACTTCCATTACCCATCAAGAAGGCCTCAAAGCCCTCCGCTGCTTCCTTGACAATACACCTCACCAGTTCCCCACCACCACCAAACTCCTCCGGTTGGCGGAACTGGAACTCACACTTAATAACTTCTCTTTTGATTCTTCCCAATTTCTTCAGACCAACAGTGCAGCTCTAGGCACTCGCATGGGCCCCACCTATGCCTGACTTTTCGTGGGTTATGTGGAACAGTCTAAGCTCCAAATCTATCCTGGTACTGCTCCCTAACTTTTCCTTCGCTACATTGACGACTACATTGGTGCTGCTTCCTGCACCCATGCTGAGATCGTCAATATCATCGACTTTCCCTCTAACTTTCACCCAGCCCTCGAATTCACTTGGTCCATCTCGGACACTTCTCTCCCCTTCTCGATCTCTCGGTCTCCATCTCTGGAGACAGACTGCCCACTGACATCTTCTAAAGCCCACTGATTCTCGTAACTACCTCGACTTCCCATTACCTCTTCCCACGCTGCCAAATGCAAAAATGTTGTTCCCTATTCCCAGTTCCTCCCTCCCCGCCGCTTCTGCTCCAAGGATGAGGCATTCCGTTCCAAGACAAATGTTTAAGGATCGTGGTTTCACTTCTGCGGTCATCAATGATGCCCTCACCCGCATCTGCCCCATTTCCATACTTCGGCCCTCGCCCCATCCCGTCACCACAACAGGGACCGAGTTACCCTTGTCCTGACCTACCACCCCGCCAGCTTCCGGATCCAGCACATTATCCGCCGCAACTTCCGCCACTTGCAACAGGGCCCCACCACTAATCACATCTGTCCCTCTCTACACTTCTCTGCTTCCCGCAGGGATCGTTCCCTCCTGGTCCACACTTCCCTCCCCACAGATCTCCCACCTGGCACTTATCCCTTCAAGCTTTCTCCTTCGCTCCCTCCCACCACCTTCTTTATGGGGCCCCTACCCCTTCCCTCATCAGTCCTGACCGAGGGTCTCGGCCCGGAACGTTGACTGCTCGTTTCCACGGATGCTGCCCGACCCAGCGTGTTGTTCGCGTGCAATTGCCTTCCTCAGCGACGACGCAACCTGCAAGTTAACCTTCAGGATGTTGTGTACAAGGACTTTCCAGACCCATTGCATCTCAGATTTTTGTATTTTCTTTCCATGTGGAAAACTGTCTGCTCAATTATTTGTTCCACCAGAGTGCATAACCATGTATTTACCAGCGTTATATTTCATTTACCGCTTACCTGCAAAGTACACCATAACATCTCCCCCAACGATTGGGTTCAGGCTGACTGGCCTGTAATTTTCTTTCTGCTGCCCAAGTCCTTTCCTAAAGAGTGGAAGGACATTTGCAATTTTACAGACCACCGGAAACACGCTGGAGTCCAATGTTTCCTGAAAGACCTGTACTAATTCCTCCACAATCTCCAGGGTGCAGATCATCTGATCCGGGTGACAAATGAACTTTTAGGTCTTTCAGCATTGAGCACCTTCTCCTTTGTAACAGAAACTGCATTCACTTCTATTTCCTATCACCCTTCAACATGTCTTCCGCGGTGGGGACTGATGTAAAATATTCATTTAGTTCATCTACCATCTCGTTGTTCCCCTTTATTCTCTCTCGGACCTCATTATCTGGCAGTCTTATACCTATTCTCATTTCTCTTTTATTTTCAATGTGTGCTTGCCAGCTTGCTTTTGAAAATTTTTGCCATTTGATTTTTTTTTCGAATTCATCTGTCCTGTATCTTCCTCATTTTCACGGAACCCCCTGCAATTTCAGCTCTGCTGTCATCCCTGCCTGCTCCGACTTCCAATTTACTTTTGACAACTCATCTCTCATAGGACTGTAATTTCCTTTACACCACTGAAGTACCGCGACGTCAGACTTGTGCGATCACCTTCTATTCAGAAGTCAGCCCGAGTCCACAGCACTTTCGTTAACCTTTGAAAATACCTGATTCTACGAAGTTCTTTAAGTTCACAATGAGGCGGAGAAACACTCTTTATTCCCCCTGTGGCAGGGAAGGGTAGAGTCAAGCAGTGCATTAGTGATAGGGGACCTGATAGTTTGCGGTACAAAACTATCAAAAGCCACAAAAGAGACCCAGGATGCTGCCTCGCCTCCCAAGTGCAAGGGTCCAGGTGTAATCGAGCGGCTGCAAGATGTTCCGAAGGGGAAGAGTGAACAGCCAGAGGTCGTGGTGCATATTGGCACCAATATCGTTTAAAAAAAGTGGAAGAGCTTCTACAGACGGAGTATATAGAGGTTGGAAATAGGGTGAAGAGAAAGACATACAAGGTCATAATTTCTGGATTACTTCCAGTGTCATCGGCTAGTGTGGCTAGGAATGGGATGATAGTACAACTGAATGAGAAACTGAGGAGATGGTAAAAGGGGCAGTGGTTTAAGCTTCGATCAACAGAACATATTTTTGAACACGCGGTGACCTGCAGAAGAGGCACGGTTTTCATCTGAAATGGAGGAGAACTAATATTGTGGACGGGAATTTGGCTAATGCTACTTGGGAGGATTAAGCTGGTATTGTAAGGGGCTGGGAATCGGAACACCATGTCACTGAGTGAAGGACTGGACACAAAGGTAGTTATCAGTGAAAGCACGGACAGGCAAAATCAAGTAAATATGTATGATGAGACATAGTTTGAGTGGCGTGTATTTCAATGCAGGGAATGTTATAGGTAACGTTGATGAACTTAGAACATAGATAAGTGCATGGAGCTACAATGCTGTGGCCTTGACAGAGACTTGGTTGAGACATGGGCAGGGAAGCGTAATTAATCTACCAGGCTTCAAAAGCTGGAGCAGGAAGTAAAAGAGGTGTGAGTTGCACTACGAATCAGGATGAATATCACAGCCGCACTAAGGGGAGACATGGTGCAGGATTGAGACACTGAGTCTATTAGAGCAGAACTCAGGAACGGAAAGGGTGCTATCAAGCTAATGGGATTGTACTACTACCTGCTGTTGGATAATGAGTCTATTCAGAAGTCCTCTCAGTGGGTGAGCAGTAGGGTGACAGAAACCACAACTCCTTCACTTCCAAGATAGCTACAAATAAGAATGGGATATTTGTAAACTGGAAAAGGGCAACTTACAAGAGCATTAGGCAGGAATTAAGATGATCTAATTGGAAATAACTTCTCTTCTGGCAAATCCAGGTCGGACATGTGCTTAATCCAGTGCTTAATCCATGTGCTTAATCCAGTGCTTAAAGCCTATTTGCACAGAGCACAGGAAAGTTGTGTTCCCGTTAGAGGGATGGACGGGGATGGAAAGAGAAGAGAAACTCGAATGCCCACAAAAGTGAAGAATTTAGTCAAGAAGAAGAAAGAAAAATATGTCAAGTTTAGGAAGTTAGGATCAAATGGATTAGATGAAGGCTATACAGAATACAGAAAAGAGCTTAAAAAAAGGAATTTACGAAAGCCAAGAAGGGCCATAAAACATCCTTGGCAAGTAGTATTAACGTGAATCCCAAGGCGTTTTATACATTTATCAAGACAAATTGATAAAGGGGGCGAGGGTAGGACGCCTCAAGCGTAAAGAGGGAAATATTAGCGAGGATGTGGAGAATATGAGTAAACTACAAAATAAGCACTTTGCTTGATATAACCATATAACAATTACAGCAGGGAAACAGGCTATCACGGCCCTTCTAGTCCGTGCAGAATGCTTCCTCTCACATAATCCCAGCGACCTGCACTCAGTCCATAACCCTCCATTTCTTTTCTGTCCATATACCTATCCAATCTTACTTGAAATGCCAATATCGTACCAGTCTCTACCAACTCTACTGGAAGCTCGTGCCACACAGCTACCACTCTCTGACTAAAGAAGTTCCCACTCGTTTTACCCCTAAACGTTTGCCCCTTAACGCTCAACTCATGTCCTCCTGTTTGAATCTCTCCTACGCTCAATAGAAAAGGCCTATCCACGTCAACTCTATCTATACCCCTCATAATTTTAAATACCTCTATCAACACCCCCTCAATCTTCTGCGCTCTAAGGAATAAAGACCTAGCTTGTTCAAACTTTCTCTGTAACTTAGGTGCTGAAACTCAGTTAACATTCTAGTAAATCTTCTCTGTACTCTCTTTCTATTTTCTTTGACGTTTATTCTATAATTCGATGACCAGAACTGTACACAACACTCCAAATTGGGCCTTAGCAATGCCTTGTAAAATTTTTACTTTCCATCCCAACTCCTAAACCCAATGCTCTCATTTATAAAGGCCAGGATACCAATAGCTTTCTTCACCACCCTATCCACATGAGATTCCACCTTCAGGGAACTATGCACTATTATTCCAAGAGCACTCTGTTCTACTGCACTCTTCAATGCCCTACAATTTACCATGTCTGTCCTATTTTGATTAGTCCTACCAAAATGTAGCACCTCACACTTATCAGCATTGAACTCCATCTGCCATCTTGCAGCCCACTCTTCTAACTGGCTTGACTCTCTCTGCAAGCTTTGAAAACCTACTTCATTATCCACCACGCCACTTATCCTAATATCATCTGCATACTTACTAATCCAATTTATCCCCCCATCATCCAGATCATTAATGTATAAGACAAATAACATTGAACCCAGTACAGATCCCTGAGGCGCACCACTACTCACCGGCCTCCAGCCTGACAAACAGTTATCCACCACTACTCTCAAACATGACATTCCACGCACAAATCCATGTTGACTCTTCCTAATCAGACTCTGTCTATCCAGATAAATAAATATACCATCTCTAAATATAATTTCCATTAATTTACCCACCAGTGACGTGAAACGTACAGGCCTGCAATTGCTAGGTTTATTCTTAGTACCCTTTTTAAACAATGGAACAACATGAGCAATACACTAATCCTCCGGCACCATCCCCGTTTCTAATGACATTTGAAATATTTCTGTCTGAGACCCGGCTATTTCTACACTAACTTCCGTCAAGGTCCTAGGAAATATCCCGTCAGGATCCGGAGACATCCACTTTTATGTTCCTTAAAAGTGCCAGGACGTCCTCTTCTTTGATCATCATAGTTTCCATAACTTCCCTACTTGTTTCCCTTACGTTACACAATTCAATATCCTTCTCCTTCGTGAATACCGAAGAAACGACATTGTTCAAAATCTCCCCCATCTCCTTTGGCTGCACACAAAGCCGTCCACTCTGATTCTCTAAAGGACCAGTCTTATCCTTCACTATCCTTTTGCTATAAATATAACCGTAGAAACCCTTTGTATTTATTTTCACCTTACTTGCCAAAGCATGGCTGCAGGGTGACCAGGACTGGGAATTAAACATACAAGGATTTTCGATCATTAGGAAAGACAGGCAAGAAGGAAAAGGAGGTGGGGTGGCTATGTTAATAAAACAAGAAATCACTGCAATAAAGCGAAATGATATTGGCTCAAAGGATCAGGATAACGAAACAATTTGGGTAGAAATAAGAAATAGTAAAGGGAAAAAAAGCAGTGGTGGGAGTAGTCTATAGCCTCCAAACAGCTGTAACTCAGTTGGTCGGAGCATAAATCAGGAAATAGTTGGGGCTTGCAATAAGGGAACAGCTATAATTATGGGGGATTTTAACTTTCATATTGACTGGACGAATCAAGTCGGACACGGCAGCCTTGAAGAAGAGTTTATTGAGTGTATTCGGGATGGGTTCCTTGAACAATACGTTACTGAGCCGACAAGGGGGCAAGTAGCCTTAGATCTGGTCCTGTGTAATGAGACAGGACTAATGAACAATGTCCTAGTAAACGATCCCCTTGGACTGATTGACCATAATATGGTCGAATTCCATATTCAATTAGAGGATGAGAGGGTTGGATCTCAAACAAGCGTTCTGAGCCTAGATAAAGGAGACTATGATGGAATGAGAGCAGAATTGCTTAAGATTGATTGGGAAAATAGATTAAAGGGTAGATCGGTACATGATCAGTGGTGTGTATTTAAGTTATTTTACAACTATCAAAAAGAATATATTCCACTGAAGAAAAAAGGGTGCAAAAGAAAAAAATAGTTATCCGTGGCTAAGTAAAGAAATAAAGCAAAGTATACGACTAAAAAGAAAGTTATATAAGGTAGCTAAATCTAGTGTGAAGATTGAAGATCGAGAAGCTTTTAAAGATCAGCAGCAAATAACAAAAAGATTGATTAAGAAGGGGAAGATAGATTATGAAAGTAAATTGGCGAAAAACATAAAAGCAGATAATAAGAGTTTTTATAGTTACATATAAAGAAAAAGGGTGGCTAAAGTAAATGTTGGTACCCTAGAAGATGAGACCGGGAAATTAATGGTAGGAGGCGTGGAGATGGCGGAAACGCTGAAAAAGTATTTTGTTTCAGTTCTTTACAGTAGATGACACTCAAAATATCCTCACACTGGATAAACAGAGGGCTCCAGGGGGAGGGAAGCTAACTACGATTCAAATCACCAAGGAAATGGTACTTGATAAATTAATGGGACTGAAGGTGGATAAATCCCCTGGACCGGATGGCTTTCATCCTAGGGTCTTAAGGGAAGTGGCGGTCGGGATTGTGCATGCATTAGTGATAATTTTTCAAAACTCGCTGGACTCGGCAATGGTCCCGGCAGATTGGAAAAATGCTAATGTAACACCTTTGTTTAAAAAGGGCAATAGACAGAAGGCTGGGAATTATAGGCCAGTTAGCCTAACATCTGTGGTTGGCAAAATGTTGGAATCGATAATTAAGGAAACAGCAACAGGGCATTTGGATAAACATGTCTTAATCGGACAAAGTCAGCATGGCTTTCCAAAAGGAAAGTCATGTTTGTCAAATTTGTTGGAGTTCTTTGAGGACATAATATATAGGGTAGATAAAGGGGAACCAGTGGATGTGGTGTATTTGGACTTCCAAACGGCATTTGACAAGGTGCCACAGCAAAGATTATTGCTTAAAGTAAAACAATCATGGGATTGGGGATAATATTCTGGCATGGGTGGAGGATTGGCTTTCTAACAGAAAACAGAGAGTTGGGATAAATAGTTTATTCTCAGACTGGCAGTTGGTGACTAGTGGTGTTCCGCGGGGGTCGGTGTTGGGACCCCAACTCTTTACAATCTACATTAATGATTTGGAGAAAGGGACTAAGTGCAACGTCTCGAAGTTTGCTGATGACACAAAGATGGGAGGGAGTGTAATGAGGGCGGAGGACATTGAAACCCTGCAGGGGGACATAGATAGGCTGAGTGATTGGGCAGACATTTGGCAGATGAAATATAATACTGACAAGTGTGAGGTCTTGCACATTGGCAGGAAAAATAATAGAGCAAGTTATTATCTAAACGAAGAGAAACTGGAAAGTGCTTCTGTGCAAAGGGATCTGGGGGTCCTGGTGCAGGAAACACAAAAAGTTAGTATGCAAGTGCAACAGGTGGGCAAGAAGGCCAATGGAATGCTGGCTTTTCTTGCTAGGGGGATGGAGTATAAGAACAGGGAGGTCTTACTGCAGTTGTACCGGGTATTGGCGAGACCACACCTGGAGTACTGCGTTCATATTTAAGATGGCTCTCGAGGCAGTGCAGAGAAGGTTCACTAGGTTAATTCCGGGGATGGGTGGGTTGATGTATGATGAGAGGTTGAGTAGATTGGGACTCAACTCATTGGAGTTCCGAAGAATGGGAGGCGATCTTATTGAAACATATAAGATTGTGAAGGGACTTGATCGTGTGGATGCGGCGAGAATGTTCCCATTGATGGGTGAAACTAGGACTAGGGGGCATAACCTTAAAAAAAGGGAATGCCGTTCCAGGACTGCGATGCAGAGAAATTTCCTCACTCAGAGGGTAGTGGGTCTGTGGAATTTACTGCCCCAGAGAGCTGTGGAAGCTACTACACTCAATAAATTCAAAACGGAGATAGACATTTTCCTGGATAAAAATGGCATTAGGCGATACGGTGAGCGAGCAGGTAAGTGGACATGAGGCTAGGTTTAGATCAGCCATGTGATCTCCTGGGCTAGTTTTCGATAGCCTGGATGTGTCGGAGAGGAATTTTCCAGATTTTTTTCTCCTCAATTGGAAAATCGCTTTTTTTTTCCCGGATGATCACATGGGTTTGAGCGGGATGAATAATAAAATAAAATGGGCGGCATGGTGCCCTGTTGGTTGGCACTGTTGCCTTGTGGGATTCGGTGATAACTAGAGTTAAGATTGGATCAGCCATGATCTTGTTGAATGGCGGAGCAGGCTTGAGGGGCCGATTGGCTGATCCCTTACGAACAATGCAATACTATATAGTTCCCCGAACCAGTGGACACACATCCCTCTGTTGTGCTCGCCAAGTGTTCTCAGTAGCCAAGCCGTCACGACAAAGCGCCAGCGCTGTCTGCTAGCTACTGTCTGACACAAAGCCTCACACGCGAACTCATGTAAACACTCAGAGATGCAGACACACAAAGATTCATTAATAATGAACACATCATGAACTTCTAACATTTTAAGGTGTGGGCAGCAATTTGGCAATGCAAATCTATTTCAGGCACTGCAAAGTATTGGGTCTGTCGGTGGATATGAGGATGCACACAGATTGGAGTGCCCTTTGATTTAGGGGTGTGATGAATCTCAAGATTATTTCATTTACAGATAATTTAATAACAAATACACTTTGAGTTGTGTTCTTGCTATTTTATTTAAGGTGCAGGCAGCTTTTTGTGATTTGTTTGAAGTGATTCTTGCTCTGTAATTGTCTAATGCGCAAGTGGGGTTGCTGGGTATGTAGATGGATTTGGGAGTGTCGGCAGGTTTGGGGTGCGCACGGATCTGGGTATGTAGGTGGATTTGGGAGTGTCGGCAGGTTTGGGGTGCGCACGGATCTGGGTATGTAGGTGGATTTGGGAGTGTCGGCAGGTTTGGGGTGCGCACGGATTTGGGTATGTAAGTGGATTTGGGAGTGTCGGCAGGTTTGGGGTGCGCACGGATCTGGGTATGTAGGTGGATTTGGGAGTGTCGGCAGGTTTGGGGTGCGCACGGATCTGGGTATGTAGGTGGATTTGGGAGTGTCGGCAGGTTTGGGGTGCGCACGGATTTGGGTATGTAAGTGGATTTGGGAGTGTCGGCAGGTTTGGGGTGCGCACGGATTTGGGTATGTAGGTGGATTTGGGAGTGTCGGCAGGTTTCGGTGCGCACGGATTTGGGTATGTGTGTGGATTTGGGAGTGTCGGCAGGTTTGGGGTGTGCACGGATCTGGGTGTGTAGGTGGATTTGGGAGTGTCGGCAGGTTTGGGGTGTGCACGGATCTGGGTGTGTAGGTGGATTTGGGAGTGTCGGCAGGTTTGGGGTGCGCACGGATTTGGGTTTGTAGGTAGATCTGGGAGTGTCGGCAGGTTTGGGGTGTGCACGGATCTGGGTATGTAGGTGGATTTGGGAGTGTCGGCAGGTTTGGGGTGCGCACGAATTTGGGTATGTAGGTGGATTTGGGAGTGTCGGCAGGTTTGGGGTGCGCACGGATTTGGGTATGTAGGTGGATTTGGGAGTGTCAGCAGGTTTGGGTGCGCACGGATTTGGGTATGTAGGTAGATCTGGGAGTGTCGGCAGGTTTGGGGTGTGCACGGATCTGGGTATGTAGGTGGATTTGGGAGTGTCGGCAGGTTTGGGGTGCGCACGGATTTGGGTATGTAGGTGGATTTGGGAGTGTCGGCAGGTTTGGGGTGCGCACGGATTTGGGTATGTAGGTGGATTTGGGAGTGTCAGCAGGTTTGGGTGCGCACGGATTTGGGTATGTGTGTGGATTTGGGAGTGTCGGCAGGTTTGGGGTGTGCACGGATCTGGGTGTGTAGGTGGATTTGGGAGTGTCGGCAGGTTTGGGGTGTGCACGGATCTGGGTGTGTAGGTGGATTTGGGAGAGTCGGCAGGTTTGGGGTGCGCACGGATTTGGGTTTGTAGGTAGATCTGGGAGTGTCGGCAGGTTTGGGGTGTGCACGGATCTGGGTATGTAGGTGGATTTGGGAGTGTCGTCAGGTTTGGGGTGCGCACGGATCTGGGTATGTGTGTGGATTTGGGAGTGTCGGCAGGTTTGGGGTGAGAACGGATCTGGGTGTGTAGGTGGATTTGGGAGTGTCGGCAGGTTTGGGGTGCCCACGGATCTGGGTATGTAGGTGGATTTGGGAGAGTCGGCAGGTTTGGGGTGCGCACGGATCTGGGTATGTAGGCAGGTTTGGGGGTGTGCACACTGATTTGGGAGCGAACATTGAGTTGTGGTTTGCAGTCTTGGGAGAACACACGGATTTGCAGATTAGCGCAGATTTGGGAATCCCGGTGGATTCGGAGGTTGTCGAATCTCCAGGTTGTTTCATTGATACAAACTTTAATAATAAATTCCACCTGAACCTTGACCTCTGCTCTTGCTGTTTTTTAGGGGAGAGGCAGATGCTTGAAATGATTCTTGCTCTGAGATAATCTAACTTGCATGTGGGGGTGTCAGCAGGTTTGGGGTGCGCAGAGATCTGGGTATGTCGGTGGATTTGTAGGGGGACGGCGGGTTCGGCGTGGGCAGGAATTTGGGAGTGCACACAGATTTGAGGATTCTGCTGACTTTGGGATGTTTTGGTGAATATAGGGGTGCACAGGGATTTGTGGATGTGAGCATACATAGCGGTTTGTCAGCGAATATGAGGATCCGTGGATGTGGGACACCCACTGACGAGGGGATAAAGATGGGTTTGTTGAGGTGCGAAGATTTAAGGGGATGTCAATGATTACGCGAGAAATATGTATGTGGGCGTGTGTTCGCCATGTTCTTGCTATTTTTAAGGCGGACGCAGCTATTTTGTAAAGTAGTTGAAGTGAATCCTGCTCGGTGAGAGTGTAATGTGCAGGTGTGCGCACGGATTTGGGGTCCGCATGGATTTGCGGATGCGCGCTTATTCGGGAACTGTCGATGAATCTGGGGGTGCATACGGATTTGGCGGCGAATGTTGCTTTGCGGATGCGCACGGATTTAGGGGTAAGTCAGAGAACGTGTGAGTGTAGTGAATCTCCGGGTTTCGGTTGCTTTTGGGGTGTACACTGATTTGAGGATTGAATTATGTTTTGCCAGTGAGCACAGATTTGGCGGATTCGGGGGTGAGCACTTGTTTGCGGACCCGGTGGATTTAGAGGTGAGTCAGAACTCAGGATTAATTCCATATGAACTTTTACCTCTGTTCTTGTTTTTACATGATTTTCATGTTTCATTGTTTTTGTTAACTGCTTGAAATGATTCTTGTTCCGGGATAATCTAATGTGCATGTGGGGGTGTCTGCCGAAATGGAGCTGTGTCGAGTCGCAAGGTTCTTTTATTTCTACATACATTAATAATAAATGCAATTTGAAATTTGGCCTCTGTTCTCACTTTGTTGCGGTTCAGCGGCCATTTTTTGAAGCGTTTGAAATGAGAGTTCGAGAATATCTGCATTGCGGAGACAGATGGGAAGTAGCTGAACCAAGGGGGATGAACTGACTTGGGGGTGTACGGGCACGTGTACAGTCAGGCAGGGACAAGTAGTGACACAGACACAGAAACAAACGGACGCACACTAACAGTCATAGACAGGCAGACACACACATTCTCAAAACCGCACGTCGTTATCTGCAAATCCAGCTCTCAGCCGTGTTCTTTGACACATACGGAGTGACATGATTAAAACATAGTCCCCCCCCCCCCACTAGACTGCTCAATTTCATGGCATGTGCTCGGGTTAGGGATTGGTCCTGATGAGCCCCCAAATGATCTGTGTGTGACTAAGTCACTGAAGCAATTGGAGGATTTAGCGGATATGAAATTGTGTTTATTCATCAAAACAAACAGACGTTTTCTTCGAGGCCTCTCAGCAGAGTCCCACAAACACAAACTACATCAAGAGTTTATACTCTTGAGGAGAATGGTAAGAGTATGTGATTCAGGACAATTTCAAAGGCAGAGTGACATAATTTACTTCAATATTCTGTGTCCAACAACTGGTTTGTTTGAAATACATATTTACAGTGGAAGCACATTTAATTGATAAGACACCTCGGACGGTTCAGTCACCTTTGTTGTAACAAACTAACTCCCACAAATGGTCTAAGTATTATTCCTTTAAACACAACCTGTCATCGCAGGGATTGCACCTGTCTGACGTAATTGGTTTGTAAATAATTTAAAAACCTTTATTTTTCAATCTGTTGAAATCTGTCCCAATGGAATTTCTAAATGGCTTTAAAAACCCCAGGCACGTGCTGCCTTAGCATTTCATTCCCAGAGATCGCCTGTCGCACAAAGAGACAAATCACAGGCCAGGGAAAATGCCTGCAATGTTCGATAGGTATATCAGTGTGGAGAAAATATTGTACGTGTTCATTGGCATCATTGGAGTTCCTGGTGAGTGAGCAGAGCAATTCATGTTCGGTATTTCTGTGTGTTAACCGGTGTGAACCTGTTTAAGATAATGTTACAAGCTTACAACCTGACCATCATTGCACAAATATCCATCAGAGAAATCGATCCTGTCAATTTCACATTCTGAATTTTCATATTTAATAACAAGTGTAACTAAGTCTATGTTTCTCCTCCAACTCACGGGATCGAATAGAAAGCTGTTCCTGCCTTGATTGACACCTTGTCCAAAGATGTCCCAGTGCTGGGGCCAGGGATCTCTCCGGGAAGTTGTGACTGGGAGATGTTTGCATTCTGAAGTACACTTTTCCTAAGTTATTGTTCAGTGGAAAACCTTAGTCCTGTGATTCACGTCTCCCTGTGGAGTCTGTCACAGTCTGATCCAAATGTCTGTTGGTCAATTATTGCTGCTGATCACCTGAACCAGTGTTCACGGATCTGCTAACGTGTGATATCGAACTGAACTGCGCTGTAGAATTAATCCATTAACTCAGCCTCAGGTTACTAGCTTGTTTCTGCTTTCCCTCTGAGACCCGTCGGGAATCGGGGCCCCGCTTCGTCCAGACGAGGGATCTCGGACCGAAACTAGAGTTTGCTCAATTCCATGGAAGCTGCCTGACCTGCAGAGTTCCTCCAGTATTTTATGTGCGTTGCTCCGTTTTATGTCGCTTCTCGGCCCCGTCAGATGCTGAGTTTCCAGAGACCTGGTCAGTCCTGGTTAAATCAGTGAAACCGGCTCCATCAGCGACTGGAATCGGGATCAGCACCGATTGTGTTGTCCGTGCAGCTCGTTTTCATCGCCGACGTTTGCCCGCACAGCGTCCTAACTCCACATTGAAGAGACTGTGTGACCCCTGTCTGATGTTGGATTGTCAACGGTTCACAGACTCTCGCACTCCTGATCTTCAGATGAGAACCGATCCGTTGTAAATTTCCGCAGAATGTGTTCAGTAATGTCCAGTGTCTGTTCTCTCTCTCTCTCTCTCTCTGTCTCTCTCTCTCTCTCTCTCTGTCTCTCTCTCTCTCTCCCTCTCTCTCTCTCTCTCTCTCTCTCCCTCTCTCTCTCTCTCTCTCTCTCTCTCCCTCTCTCTCTCTAGTGAATTTATTGGCGATTGTGATCCTGTCCCGGGGAAAGTGCGGCCTCTCTACCTGCACCACTCGCTACCTGGTGGCCATGACAGCGGCCGATCTACTGTCCATTATCACCGAGGTTATTTTGTATCGAATCAGTTGGTATTACTTCCGGTGGAGTTTTCTGAGCATCACCCCTGTGTGCAGTGTTATCATTGTATTGAAGTTCACAGCCACACAATGTTCAGTCTGGTTCACCGTCACTTTCACCGTTGATCGGTTTATCGCCATTTGCTGCCAAAAGCTGAAAACAAAATATTGCACCGGGAAAACTGCGGCTGTGGTTCTAACAACAACCGGCGTACTGACCTGTCTGAGAAACGTTCCCCGATACTTCACACTGGAACCCGCAGTGATCATCGACAATGTACCGTGGTTCTGTATGATCATGGACAAATATTTCACTGACCCCGGGTGGGTTGGATATGACTGGCTCGATACGGTTTCAACTCCATTCCTCCCTTTCGGTGGGATACTGCTGCTCAACGCTCTGACAGTCAGACACATTTTAGTGGCCAGTCGGGTCCGTAAGGGGCTGAAGGGTCAGAGCAAGGGGGAGAACCGAAGTGACCCGGAGATGGAGAGCAGGAGGAGGTCTGTGGTTTTACTCTTCACCATCTCCGGCAGCTTCATCCTCCTGTGGATGACATACGTTGTAAATTTCATTTATTATCAAGTCTCAGGAAAAGGATTCGATTTCAATGATTCTGAATGGATCTTTATGTACGTCGGGGTTTTGCTGAAGAATTTCAGCTGCTGCACGAACACATTTATTTACGCGGTGACTCAGTCGAAATTCAGGGAGCAGGTGATCAGCGCGGTGAAATATCCCGTCACCTCGGTGCTTCATTTCATTCATAAAGCCGCGTCCTGAGCACAAGCCGCAGTGTTTCCAGTCCGTGTCCGGCCCCTCACGTTCACCACCTGATTTCCCAGGTGTTATTCCCAGGCCGATTAACCCATCGTCCGGCAGCTGTGGGATATTAGCATAGCTTGTGTGTGGGATGGGGCAAAGCACCGTCCCGGAGGATCAGTATCTCATTGGACCGGGAAGATATCAGTCGGAGAACTGCTCCAGAAGGCGCAAACCCATTGGTCAGTAGATATTTGCATCTATTCCCATTCCCTTCTACCATCCTCACTGTCCGACGTTGCACCTTGTCGGCGGCGTATAATACGATGCTAGTTGGCTATTCCAATATTATCACAGCAGTCTCCGCTGTCCCTTGAATGATTGGCCAACGTGAAGGAAAAGGGCGGGATTTGCCTAAACGATGGTCGACATTCCCACTTCAAGGCGTTGATCCCGCCACCAATTGGACTGGATTGTGGTGCGGAGAATTGGGAAATAAAACCCTGGCCGCTTCCATTGTTTTTCCATTTTAAAGGTAAATTACCCCAAAGTCCCAGAGATCGTACGGAATGAAACAGAACATTGTGAATTAAATTAAAGTCACTCCCATTACTTCAGAAAGTTTTTAAATAAAATCTAACAACCCCCGAGGATTGTAATGAAGCCTCCATTTGATTTTTCTTTCTGATACTCTTTTCACTGAATTAAAATGTGTTCAACTGTTTCATTATGACAAAACGTTCACGGCCCAGAGTGATGTTTACCAACACGACATGAGGAATAGTATTGTCAATTGGAAGACGATTCCCATCTCCCATAAATCCAAACTTCTATGTATTCTGTAATGGCATCTCCCCTTGTGACCATTATCCCACCAGTCTTGCCATAAGCCCACAATTATTAACACTAAAAAACCCTTACCTGCTGATTTCCTAGGTGGAAGCTCTTTAACAACAGTTAAACTTTTAACAGCTTTGGTAAGTAAACAGTCAACCCGCTCATTCCCCTAAACGCCTCTAATACCTCTCTAAACTGAAAGGCTAACTTCACATTCAATTAGTCCTGACGAAGGGTCCCGGCCTGAAATGTCGGCAGTGCTTCTCCCTATAGATGCTGCCTGGCCTGCTGTGTTCCACCAGCATTTTGAGTGTGTTACTTGAATTTCCAGCATCTGCAGATTTCCCCGTGTTTGCACTTTGAATAGGAAATAATGATTGATGAGTTTCCAACAGTAATTCTGATCTATTACTGAAGTCACATGTTTTAAGACACATCAAAACCGAAAAGGAATCTGAACAAATTACAAATTTATCTGGGCAAATTTCTTTCACCCACTCTAAGCCGAAAACAGATGGAAACCAATTTGCCGTATGTTTTTATAAATGGTAGGTAAGTCATTTCCCTATCCTTTACTGCAATTACTCCACCAACATTCCCAGTTAAATCATCTTTCGATCCTTCTGCAAAAAAGGTTAAAATGATTAACATGGTTAATGATGAATGGTCCACATATCATAATAACTTTCCTTAATATCCTGATGAGCTAACAAATTCTCAAACATGACAACATCCTTAAACATTATTAAACTGTCCAATCCAAAATGTATGTGCTGGTGGCGAAGGCTGTTGGGGTGGTGAAACCTATCCCGGTTAGGGTGGCGGGAGGATGGGGTAAGAGCGGACGTGCACGATATGGAAGAGATGCGGTTGAGGGCAGCGTTGATGGTGGAGGAAGGGGAGACTCTTTCTTGAAAAAGGAGGCCATCTCCTTCGCTCCAGAATGAAAAGTCTCATCCTGACATCAGATGTGCTGGAGACTGTGGAACTGAGAGAAATGCATCGCGATTTTACAGATAACAGGATTCGAATAGTTATAATCCTGGCAGCTTTGAGAGTCCGTGGGTTTGCAGTAGACATCAGTGGATAAGCTGTCTCCTGAGACAGAGTCAGTAAAAACAAGGAAAGTACTGAAAGGTTGCGCCTCAATTTTGAGACTGCGCCCTCTAGTGCTGGATACGCTCACCAGAGGAAACATCCCCTCCACATCAACCCGATCTGTTCATTCAACACTCGGTAGGTTTCAATGAGATCGCCCCGCGTTCTTCTGAATTCCAGTCAGTACAGGCGCAATGCTGCCAAATGCTTCTCGTATGTTAACCCGTTAATTCCCGGAATCATCCTGGTGAAATTCCTCTGAACTCTCTCCGAGGACAACACTTCCTTTCTGAGATACGGGGCACAAAAATGTTGACGATACTCCAAGTACAGCATGAATAGTGACTGATAAAGGCTCAACGCTATCCCTTTGCTTCTGTATTCATGGGCTAATCTACAGAGGGAATACGAGTTCATATCTCCCAGATAGTGGTTCCAGTGTCAGGCAGTTATGTTGCATTTTAATACTGGAATAATGCAGAAGATTTGGATGGTAATTAGAACACGATAACAAGATGCTGCCTGGATAAAATAAGACTAGACAATCCAGGGGAATTTGCTCTGTTCGGGAGAGGCTGTGGGAAGCCCTACAGAAGTTTATAGGTACCTGAGAAGCACAGACACACTGGCCGCCCGGTATTGTGTTTCGAAGTAGGAAATGTCTACTCGCAGACGAAACGCACTTCAGCAGAAACGGGGAACAGTACTTCACGGGTCCTTTTTGCGATGTTTGTGTATTTTGTAATTTAGTGCATTTTTCTCTCTTTTCATGACACTGCTGCTGTAATACAAACACCTTATATTAGACTGTAATGTTAAACGTGCCTCTGAATGTTTAAAGTCGATGTGTGTTGCAACTGTGTTTTCGGACTCATAGTGATGGTGTCTGGAAGGAATTCCGGGGGTGGTGGTGGAGGCAGATGTGATAGAGGCTTTTAGATACCACGTGAATGGTTGGAGAATGGAGGGAAGTGGACCCTGTGTAGGCAGAGGGGACTGGTTTACTGAGACATAAAGTGACCAGTTCAATTGGTCCAGAACAACACAGTGAGCAGAAGGGCCTGTTCCCCTGCTGTCATTGTTCTATGTTGGTGAGACCACGGCTGGAGAACTGTGCAACTCTGGCCGGCCGCCTCGGAAAGGACGGGATTAACCTGGAATTCGCAGTGAAGATTCACGACTTTTGTTGCCGGCCGTGGAGAACGGGTGTCAAAAGGAGACTCGATTGTGACTGTGCACTGACCCCAAAACTGAGCGTGATGCACCACCGATTCTCCCCTCCGTCACCACAGGCCCCATTGTCACGATGTAATTGTCGGGTTACGTAAAGAGTGACAAATGACACAAATTGTTCAATGAAGAATAGTCACAAACGCTCTCTTTTCATTGGAACTACAGTTCCCATCGGGCACCGCGCTCAGTCAGCTTCAGCTGCCGAACATACGGGGCCGCGGAGCCTACTGGGTGTTGTAGTCCTAATGTCTCAGCTTCTCACTCGCTCCCTGCGTCAACACTATTCCTCAGCCATCACAAACATCTGTTGGAACAGATTCACCGTGATGTCGGAGGAGAACCACGCCTGTCGTTCTGGACGCAGAGGCCGGCAACTACCGACAGCAGGAATTAGGGCAATTAATGCCTCACATTCACCACCCCACTCTGAATAAATTCCTCCTCATCTCTGTTCTGAGGGAAATTTGGAACAAGTGCTGTACCGCAGGGTCGGATGCTGGGACATTGGTTATTTGTATATTTCTCAGTGTGAGTTTGTGAGGCCTCCGTCGGAGAGGGTCGACCATGGATGTTGCGTCCGAACTGTCCAGATATGCACCACAGAAGCCTCAGATAAATACTCCGGACATGGTTTGACCAGAGTGTTATAAATTACAATATAACCTCCTGGATTTTGAACTCAGCGCTTCACGAATAAAAGCCGGTATTCTATAAGCCTCCTTCACCACCTAATCGACCTGTTTCGCCACATCCAACGAGCTGTGAACTTGCATCCCAAGAACTGTCTCTCTGCAACACTGTTCGGTATCTCGCCGTTGGCAGTGAACAAAATTTCTACACCACATTACAGGCCTTTCGGCCCTCAATGATGTGCTGACCATGTCACATACTCTAGAAACTGTCAAGAACTTCCCTACCGCATAGCCCTCTATTTTTCTAAGCTCCATGTACCTAACTAAGAGTCTCTTAAAAGGCCCTGTTCTATCCACCTCTGCCACCTTCGCCATGCATTCCATGCACCACCACTTTCTGTGTGAAACACTTACCTCTGAAACCCCCTCTGTACCTACTTCCAAGCACCTTAAAACTGTGCCCCCACGTGTTAGCCATTTCATCCCTGGGAAATAGCCTCTGGCAATCCACACGATCAGTGCCTCTTATCATTTTATACACGTGTATCAGGTCATCCCTCACCCTCCGGCACTCCAAGGAGTAAAGGCCAAGTTCACTCTGCCTGTTTTCATAAGGCATGCTCTTTAATCCAGGCAACACCCTTGTAAATCTCCTCTGCACTCGCTGTATAGTATCCACATCCTTCCCGTAGTGAGGTAACCAGAATTGGACACAGTACTCCAGGTGTGGTCTAACTAAGGCGTTGTTCCTCTGTAACATTACCTCACAGCTCTTGAAATCAATCCCACAGTTGATGAAGCCCAGTACGCCATACGGCTTCTTAACAACACTCTCAACCGACGCAGCAGCTTCGAGTGTCCTGTGGACACAGACGCCACTATCTGGCTGATCTGGGTCATCGGACAGGGGTTATCGGACTTGAATTATGATTTGTTCAGTGTTGCCACCTCCCCTGAACCCCGACTCGCTGCCTGTCCCAACCCCGGGAGGGTGGGAATTTATCTCAGTTACGAGTCCGGGACAGATTCATTTTACAACGCGGAGACCAACTCCCATCTCCACACCTTCACTCAGAATAAATTCACGAAAAAACGTTAAACTGTCTTCTGGATTTGCGATGAAAACAAGTGTCAAAGAATCTGCTCCAGTTCCGCTCCGGTTCTGTAAACAGGCTGGGTCTTGGGACCAATGTCAGGAGTAATGTCCCTGTAAATATAAATGTGCGGAGAGTGAAATAAACACGAGATGAGAATTATCGATCTATTAATGTTAACTCGCTCACCACGTCCATCAACAGAACAGAAACACGGCGGATTCGGTCCTGAGCTGCCCCGGGTCCTAAAGTCCACCCGCACTGAGTCAGTTTAACGGGGACAAGCCGGGGCGGTGCTGACTGGAAAAGGGAGGTCAAGTTGAATCTTGGAAAGACCGTAAGACATAAGAGCAGAATGTGGCCGTTCCGCCCATCGATTCTGCTCCGCCATTCTATCATTGCAGATCCCGGATCCCACTCAACCCCATACACCTGCCTTCTCGCCATGTCCTTTGATGGCCTGATCGATCAGGAAATGACCATCTTCCGCCATAAATATACCCACAGACAGCTTCCACCGCAGCCCGTGGCAGTGTATTCGACCGGTTCACTACTCTCTGGCTAAAAATATTCCTGCTTACCTCTGTTCAAAAACATCTCCCCTCAATGTTGAGGCTGTGCCGTCTACTCTGGATGCCCCATCATATGAAACACATGCACCCTGTCTCGTCCCTTCAACACTCGGTAGGTTTCGATGAGATCCTGCTTCCTTTCTGAGATATGGGACCAAAAACATTGACAAAACTCCAAGTACGGCCTAACCTGTGTATTATAAAGGATCAGGATTATATACTTAATTAAATATTCCATTCCTCTTCAAAAAAGCCAACAATGTATTTTCTTTCTTTAAGACTTAACCTGTGAAATACCTTTCTGGGTCTCTTGCACGAGTCCCCCCGCAGCTCTGATATTTGAATTTTCTCCCCATTTAAACACTAGTCTGCACTATTATTCCTTTGACCAAAATGTATTATCATACATTTCCCAACACCGTATTCAATCTGCCACTTTTTTAACCAATCCTTCTGTTGTCTAAGTCCTGTTGCAATCACATTGTTTCCTCAGCACTACTTTCCCCTCCACCTATCATTGTATCATCCGCAAACTTTGCCACAAAGTCATCAATTCCATTATCTGAATCGTTGATACACAATGTGAAGAGTAGCGGTCCCAATACTGACCCCTGAGGAACACTAGTCACTGGCAGCCAGCCTGAAAAGGCCCATTTTATTCCCACCTGATGCCTCCTGCCTGTCAGACATTCCTCTGTCCATGCCAGTATCTTTCCTGTAACAACATGGGATTTTATCTTTCTCGGCAACCTCATGTGTGGTACCTTATCAAAGGCCTTCTGAAAATCGAAGTAAATGATATCAACTGCCTCTCATTTGTCCATCCTCCTTTTCACTTCCTCACTGACCTCTAACAGGTTTGTCAGGCACGATTTCCTTTTACAGAAACCATGCTGACATTGACTTGTTTTATCATCAGTCTCCAAGTACCTCGGAAACTCATCCTCCTTAAATGATTACAATACTTTCCCAACCACGGAACTCAGGCTGACTGGCCTAGAAATTCCTTTCTTTTGCCTTCTTCCCTTCGTAAAGAGTGCAATTTTCTACTTTCCGATCCGACGGGACCATGCCAGAATCAAGTGATCCTTGAAAGACCGTGACCAATGCATCTGTATCTCTTCAATAGCTTTTCTCAGGACTCTGGGTTGTTGTCCATCTGTTCCAGGGGACTTGTCCACCTTCAGACCTTTGAGTTAGTCACGCGCTTTTTCCTTTGTAATAGCAAAGGCACTCGCTCCTTCTGTGTCTGCCACAGTGAAGAATGATGCAAAGTATTCACTAAGTTTCTCTGCCATTTTTTGTTTCCCATTACTACCTCACCAGCATCATTTTCCAGTGCTCCAATATCAGCTCTCATCTCCCTTTCGCTCCTTATGTAGCTAAAATATAATAGCCTGTTTTATATTATTGGCGAGTTTGCTCTCGTGTTTCTCCTTTACCATTCTTATGGCTTCTTAGTTGCCTTTTGTTGAACTTTAAAAGCATCCCGATGATCCAACATCCCACTCAATTTTGCTACTTACATGCCATTTCCTCAGCTTTTACACAGGCCTTTTGATTAATTTTTGGAAGTTCGACTGTAAAGTTTTATGAGATTTTTTTATTTAGATTTCTTGTGCAAGTTATACGCAAGTTTCTGAGATACAAGAAAGCACAAGGCAGTATTTATCAATTCTTATTATAATTAAGAATATTTTCTTTGAGATAGGTGCAGGGGTGGGTAAATTACTATTTACAGATGATGGAGGTTTATGAATTTGAGATAGAAATGTCAATTTAACTGTATATAGGATGCCATTAGCAATTAATCAGTTGGCAAATAGATGGGACTTAAGCTTTCAGCGGCAAAAAACACAAGTCAAATGTTTTATAAACAGGATTAATAGACCTGTGCTTGATTTGAAATCATCTGATCAAACTCTTGAAGACGTGTAAGTGGTGAGATTTCCAGACAGGTGGATGCACAATGAGCTGACAGGGAAGCACCGTATCAGTAAAATAATTGATAAATATAAAGGAGCAATAAATATTCTCGGTGTCTCTGTGGATATTCTTCAGGTGCAACATGAAAATCTCTGCTGACCATTTACATTTGTTTCATTAGATCTTGTCTTGATTCTGTGGCTGATGGATCAGCTTCATCTCCAACTTTCAAATGTTTGGCTGTGAGACAAGATTCTGTTATGGTGCAGTAAAGTCGTCTGCTGTTTCAGGTTTACTGATTGATTTTTCGGAGGTTGAATTTAATGTTAACGTACTGGTTTAATTTGAAGTAGCAAAGAAATGATCATCCTGTTAGAGGTGTGTCGGAGGACTGTTGGGATCATCACAAGAAGAGTGTTATAGTTTAGGGTGCTTGGGTTCTTATTACGCTGGGAATGTGGGTTCGTTGAATTATGCAATATGTCCCACTGTGGCATTCCCGGCAACCCCAACTTGTTTTTGTAAATGCCTTTATTGATTTTGGGATACACGGTTTAATAAAGTCTCGGGACTTGTTACGCCTTGAAATCTGTTAGTTCATTGGTACATTAAGGAAATTTATTGTGATATGTTAATACAGAAGGATCAAAATATAATTTAACTGGGGTTGTTAGTGTGGCTGTTATTGTGCCCACATTATAGGTAACGATAAAGAAACGACATTGACCGATTTCTGGAGAACAACATTCTCGATACACTTTCAGATGAAGCACGTGACCCCATCGTGAACTTGGTCACATCCTCATCATGGAAGACAATCCAATTGATGTCATCCAAGCGGTCCTGCAGCATGAAGTCCGATTGGTCGGACCAACAGTGGACGGATCATCTATGGCCGCTTCTTGTTTGAGTTTTTGCCTGTACATCGGCAGAAGCCGGATCAGAGAGTGATCTGATTGTTGAAGTGTGGTCGGAGGAGCACTTTGTAAGCGTTATGGAGAGGTTGAGTGTGCCAGCTCCTCGAGAGCTCACCTGGATGTGCTGACAACACTTCGGAGGGATTCAGTCAGCGATGCTGGACTAAAGTCACGGCGACAATGAAGGCAGCCTCTGGGTGGGCAGTCTTCAGCGTGTTGAGGGTTTCGTACAGTTCCTTGAGAGCCAGGTCAGTATCAGCCTGGGGCAGAATGTACACTGCTGTGATGAAAACACCGTGAACTCCCTGGGCAGCCAGCAGGGTCTAAACAGCTGCTCCACATCTGGGCAACAAAGGATTGGAGCACATGCATATTCTGGGGGTTGCACCAAGCATTGTTGACCATGAAGCATACCCCACCTCCTTTACTCTTCCCAGTGAGTGGTTTCCAGCTGTCCACAGGGAACAGGGAGAACCCAAAGGGTTCGATGGCGTGGTCCGGTGTCTCCTCCGTCAACCAGGTCTCCGCAAAGCACAAAACATTACGTTCTTTTGTTTCCCGCTGGTGAGAGATTTCACTTATCAGTTCACACAGCTTGTTGTCCACGGACTGGGTTCTCATCATGCTGTGAATATGGGTTCGCTGGATTATGCAATATGTCCCACTGAAGCGTTCTTGGTAACCCCACATTGTTTTTCTCAATCCCTTTAGTTGATTTTAGCATACACAATTTAATGTCTCAGGATTCTGTTATGCTTGACAATCTTGATTTGTCAGTATATTGTGGAAAATTATAATGATGTGTTAAACATTGCTGCAGAAGAATCAAAAGATAACTTAACCGGGATGACAGTGTGGCTGTTTTTTGTTCATGAATTACAAGTAACAATAAAGAAACGATTTACCAACCATTTATCAGTATATACAGTAGAATTTGTTTCCATCATTTTAGGCTTACGGTGGGTGGTGGAAATTTGTTCAAGTAAAGTTGTCATTTGTTCAGATGCCTGTTCGGTTTTGATGAGTCTTAAAACAGGTAGTTCTTGCAGTAGGACAGATTTACTGTTGGAAACTCATCAAACATTATTTCATAAGCAGAGTATTGGTTTATATTTCCACTTCTTATGGGTCCCTGCACACAGCGGATCAGTTACAAAAGCTGTTAAAATTTCAACTAGCACATCCAAAGCGAAGGGGTTGTTGGATTGATAATTAAATCAAGATTGATGAGATAAAGGGCATCAATGGAGACAACTTTACAGAATGTTGTATTTCCATGTGAACCCGCAAACCCGCTGATATCCCCACAAGCACATTAGATTATCCCAGAGAAAGAATCATTTCAAACAGTTCACAGAATAGTTGCCTCCATCTTAAAACATTGAAAAAGCAAACTGCATTCATTTTTAAAGAATTTCTGTCTGTTTGCATCTCTATGTGTTCCTTTGCGTCCTTGTATGTGTCTGTCCGTCTCTTTGTGTGTCTGTGTGTGTTTGTGTCAGAGACCAGGTCACAGACAGCGCTCGGTCTTTGTCGTGACGGCGTAGCTGCTGAGAACACATGGCTATCCCGTCTACTCCACACTCCGTGCCCCCACCTATTCTGTAGCGCACAGAAAGGGAACAGACCGGCCTCTCCCGGAAACCACAAGCCTTCATCTCTGAGAGAACATTGCTGCTTTCCAAACTATGAAGAATTACACAACATCTATAGTTCACTGTGCGTGTCAACCGTCATCAAAGTGCGGGATGTGGGGACGGGTGGGTGGCGGGGGAAAAGGCGACAGAAAAGGGGGAAGATTAGGGAGGAATGTGTGGAGGAAAGAGTTGGGCAGTGTGGATGAGAACGGATGAAGAGAGGAGGACAGGGGTAAGAAATAGAGGCTGTAGGTATTTAGTCTCTCTCTCTCTCTCTCTCTCTCTCTCTCTCTCTCTCTCTCTCTCCTCTCTCCTCTCTCCTCTCTCCTCTCTCCTCCACACTCCCTAACCCGGCCTATTCTGTAGCACATAAAAAGGGAACAAACTGGCCTCTCCTGGAAACCACAAGCCTTCATCTTCCGAGAAAACATTGTCACTGTCCAAACAACGAAGAATTGTACAACATCAGACAATTTACTGTGCGAGTCAACCGTCATCACAGTACGGGTGGGGGATGTAGGGACGGGAGGGTGGCCCAGAAAACGAGCTGCAGTAAAGGAGGAATTGTGGTGAGGGTGAGAGGCAGGGGAAGCATTGAGTAGAAAGGGAGAAAGAGACAATAAGGGAGAGAAGAAGGGGATTGAGTGAGTGGGTAGAGTAGGGAGGAATGTGCGGAGAACAAGGGTGTGTCAGTGGGGAAGTGAACGGATGAAAGGAGAGAGAGTGTGTGAAAAAGAGGGAAATAGGTGAGGCGAGAGGAGGAAGAGAAAGGATGAGGGATTGGGAGACATGAGATGGAGAGAAAGTGACGGTGAGGGAACGGGGAAGCAGAGGTGGCAAGAGAGGGAAGGGGTGAAAATGGGGGCAGGAGAGTTTGAGGTAAAGAGGAGAAACGGGCAATTTTTTGGAAGCGGGGTGAATGGCAATGGGGGGAGGGAGGGAGGGAGAGAGAGGGAGGGAGAGAGAGGGGGGAGAGGGGGGGAGAGAGAGGGGGGGAGAGAGAGGGGGGGAGAGAGAGAGGGGGAGAGAGAGGGGGAGAGGGGGAGAGGGGGAGAGGGGGAGAGAGGGAGAGAGGGAGAGAGGGAGAGAGGGAGAGAGGGAGAGAGGGAGAGAGGGAGAGAGGGAGAGAGGGAGAGAGGGAGAGAGGGAGAGAGGGAGAGAGGGAGAGAGGGAGAGAGGGAGAGAGGGAGAGAGGGAGAGAGGGAGAGAGGGAGAGAGGGAGAGAGAGAGAGAGAGAGAGAGAGAGAGAGAGAGAGAGAGAGAGAGAGAGAGAGAGAGAGAGAGAGAGAGAGAGAGAGAGAGAGCGCGCGCCACACCTTGACCATGGATATCTAGTATCAATTCACATCTGTCCCCAGCAGGAAATCCTGAAAGCTTCCCGACAACAGCCCCAACCAATTCCCCTTCATCGACACTTTATTTGGAGTCAGAGAGCACTATAACAAACAAACCCTTTTTCCCATTTAGTCCATACCGAATTGTTATTCTGCGGAGTCCCATAACCGCAGCTGGACCATGGTCCTCAATACCCCTCCCGTCCATGTACTGATCCAAACTTTTCTACAATGAAATCCATAACTTCCACTGGCAGCTCTTCCCCGACGCTCACCACCTTCAGAGTGAAGGAAATCCCACTCAGATTCCTTATAATTATTTTACATTTCACCCTTAAACTGCGACCTCCATTTCCCATCTCACCCAACCTCAGATGAAAAATCCTGCCTGCATTTTCCAACACTAAAGGGAATAAAGTCCTTAACTTTTTCTAAAGCTCGAGTCCTCAAGTCCCAGCAAACGTAAATTTCTCTGCACTCTCTCTATTTTGTTGATAATTTTCCTTTAGGCAGGTAACAAAAACTACACACAATACTCCAGATTAGGCTTGACCAACGACTTATACAACTTCAACATAACATCCCATCTGCTGTACTCAATACTTTGATTTATGAAGTCCAATGTGCCAAAAGCACTCATTTTGATGCTGTCTACCTGTGACGCCACTTTCAAGTCATTATGAACCTGTGTTCACAGATCCCTCTGATCTACCAACTCCTCAGGACCCGTGTCTTCATGCACCCCAAATCAGTGCACACCCCGAATTCAAACCTTTGAATATGAAACAATGTTGGATGAGTTTCCAGCAGTAAATCTGACCTGCTGCAAGAATGACCTTTTTAAGACTCTTGAAAACCGAAAGGGAATCTGAAAGAATTACAACTTTGCAGCAAAAAAATTCCTTACCCACTGTAAGCGTGAAATGATGACAAGCGATTCTGTTGCACCTGATAAATAGCTGGTAGGTCATTTTTTATTGTTACCAATAATTCACGCAGAACGCAGCAACATCAACAATCCCAGTTAAATTATATTTTGATCCTCTGGAAAATGGTTCAACTTTCTCAATAATTTCCTTAATATACACTGAACCAACAAATTCTCAGGCAGAACAGAATTGTTAGACTTCATTAAATTGAGTATCTTATAATCAAATAAAGGCATTGACAGAAACAAGGTGGGGTTACCGAGAACACAACTGTGGGACGATTTGCATAACCCAACAAACACATATTTCCAATGTGATCAGAACCCAGGCAACGAAAACTAAAAACACTCTTCTTGTGAAGTTCCCAAAAGTCCTCCAGCACACCTTTAACAGCATACTCATGTTTCCCCCTTAAATTAATCCAATATGTTAAGATTAAATTCAAACTCCATAATTTCAATCAGTAAAGCCGAAACAGGGGACGACCTGACTGCACCACCACACAGTCTCAAAGCCTGTGCTTGTATCACACACAAACATAATAAAGTTGAAAATGATCTATAAACCACAACTATAATCAAGAATAGATCCAAATAAACAAATGAGATTGGTCATCAAATATTTTCATGTCACACCCAAGAATACTCACAGGGATAACGAAGAGTATTTAATGTTTCTTTATATTTATCAATTATTTTTGTCCGGTGCTTCCATGTCAGCTTATTATCCATCCACATGCCTGGAAATCTCACCACTGACACCTTTTAAGGAGTTTGACCATATCATTTCCAATCAAGTGCAGGTCCATTAATCCTGTCTGAAAAACACATAACTTGTCCCACCCATACCTGACACAAAATGTTCAATTAAAACAACTCAAAGTTAGATAATAGCCCCTCCATCCTCATTTCCACAATTTCATAAAAATTCTTTCCTTCCATAAATACCATTTCCCTTTTGAATAGTAAAAATACTACTGTTACAACATCTATATTTAACTGGCTTTACTAATACCATCTTCCAAATATAAAAATGAATTTAATGTCATACTTGCCCACCCATACCTTTACAAGACGTACAAATAGAAACAATCAGAAAAATTGTACAATAGCCCTCTCAATTGCATTTCCAAAAATTAATCAAAAGTCCGTCCTTCAATAAATATTATTTGCCTCTTCAATATCAAAAATATTGCTATTACAACATGTTTATTTAACTGTACTTTTCTAATATGATCTTCCAAACCCAAACTGATTCCAATGTTATTTAAGGCAGAGATTGCTAGGTATCTGAGTAGCCAGGGTATCAACGGTTATGGTGAGAAGGCGGGGGAGTGGGACTAAATGGGAGAATGGATCAGCTCATGATGAATTGGCAGAACAGAGTCGATGGGCTGAATGACCGACTTCTGCTCCTTTGTCTTATGGTCTTATTCTACCGTTCCAAATTCCCCTCTGATAAAACGTGAATTTACCTCTTTTATCGAAAATGTAATTCAAACACTCGATTACCATACATTCCACAAGTTTACATAAATGAGACTTTAATGATATTGGCCTACAAGAAGGAGGATCAGACGGGGAGATCCAGGTTTTAGAATGGGAACTACTACAACCATTTTCCATGAGAAAAGTAGATGGCCAAACCTCCAAATGTAATTCAGAAAGTTAAAATCAAGATTTTCTACAAGTTCATGATGCAGTCTATTCCCATTCACAACACTATACTCTGCCCCTTTTCCTTATAAAACTGACATCACCCCTCTACCAACTAACCTGTCAAGCCAAACGACAATATAATCCTGCACAGGAATAAAACTTAAAATGTGCAGGTTTCCTGAACAGATATAACATCGGAAGAATCTGACAAATCAGAAATAAACTGCTGAAAGTGTTGGCCATGTAAAATCAGGCTTCTTGCATTTCGCTTCAATATTTCAATCCCATTACATATCTTCACAAGTAGACTGGGATGCAGAAACCCCCACAACTCAGAGCTTCATTTACAGCTTCCCACAAAACACCAGTTACACCAAGATACCTTTCTGCAGCTTTCACAATAATTTTAATTTTCGCAGTAGGATGAGATGCCTGATCAGTACAATTCACCCGATTGGTTATAAACATCACAAACTTCATTTTATCCTGCAGTGAAGTATCTTTGGTGAGAGAACTGTGATGCCGGCATATATCCACTGACGTCACAGTCTGTTCTCTGAGTGGGATCACTTTATCCAGTTTACCTGCTCTGCTTGCTGTACTTGTCCTTGAACAGGCCCTTCTGCTCACTGTGTTGTTCTGAACCAATTGTCACTTCATGCCTTACAAAACCAATCCCTTCTGACTACACAAGGAACACATCCCTCCATTCTCCTCACATCCACGTGGTACCTAATAGCCTCGTTTGCACCTGCCTCCACCACCACCCGAAATTCACTCCAGACACCCACCACTATGAGAATGAAAAGCAAAACTCGAAACGCAAATCTCCTTTAAACATTCGGAGTCAGGTTTTTAACATCATTGCCTTTTCAATTTGTTTTTCAACAGCAGCTATGCAGAGAAAAGAGACAAAATGCACTAAATTACAAAATACTTCAATAGTGAAAAAAGGTCCAATGAGGATGTGTTCCCCCTTTCTCCTGAAGTTCATGCCCTCTGGCATTGGACATTTCCTCCTTAGAGAAAAAATCCCGTCTCTCCACTCTGTCTGTGTCTCTCACATTCCTGTAAACGTCTGTCAGACCTCCCTCAGCCTCTGCCACTCCGGAGAAAATTCCCCGAGATTGTCCGGTCTCACTTTATCCAGGCAGCATCCTGTAAAGCCTCTTTGGCTCACCATTCAAAACCTCCACATTATTCTTGCATTCGAATGCAATTCTCCAGATGTGGTTAAACAAGAGATTTATACAGCTGCAACATAACTGCCTGACAATGGAACCACTGTCTGGGAGTTATGAACTTGCATTCCAAGATCCCCCTGTAGACACAGTCCAATCTCGCCCCATGAATATAACAGCAACGAGATAATGCTGAGGCTTTATAAGACATGAGTCAGGCCACACTTGGAGAAGTGTCAACAGTGTTGGGCCCCACATCTCAGACAGGATGTGTTGTCATTGGAGAGAGTCCAGAGGAGGTTCAGAAGGATTATTTTGGGAATGAAGGGGTTAAAATGTGAGGAGGACTTTGCAGCTTTGACCCTGTGCTCACTGGAACTCAGAAAAATGCGGGGCATCTCATTGAAACCTACCGAATGTTGAAAGGACTGGATAAGGTGGATGCGGAGAAGGTATTTCCTGTGGTGGGGCACAGCCACAAAGTTGAGGGGCCACCTTTTCAAACAGAGGTAAGCAGCTTATTTTTTTTATTAGCCAAGGTGTATTGGATCTGTGGAATTCTCTGCCACAGACTGCGGTGGAGGCCGAGTGTGTGGGTATATTCAAGGTGGAAGTTGATCGTTTCCTGATCGGTCAGGGCATCAAAGGATATGGCGGGAGGTCAGATATCTGGAATTGAGTGCGATCTGGGATCAGCCATGATGGAAAGGTGGCTGACTCAATGGGCTGAATGGCCTAATTCTGTTCCTATGCCTTATGGACTTATGAACAGAAGCCCCCTCAATCATGATGAATCTCCTCTGCACTCTTCCAGCACAAAACATGCTTTGTACAGAATGCTAAGCGGAACTGAATGCAACGTTTCAAGAACGTTATCATGTCAGGCAGCATCTGTTGAGGGGATTAGAGTCGATGGTTGGGACAGAACCCGTCACTTACGGCACTAACACAGGCCTTTCGGCCCAACCTTTTCATGCTGTCCTCCTGTCCATTTAAACTAATCCCTCTGCCTGTCTTTGACACAGAACACAGAAATCTACAGCACATTACAGGCTCTTCAGCCCACAATGTTGTACCGACCATGTAACCTACTCTAGAGACTGCCTCGGATTTCCCGATCATATAGCCCTCTGTGTTTCTAACCTCCATGACGCTATCTAAGAGTCTATTAAAATATCCTGTTGTATCCACCTCCACCATCGCTGCCGGCAGTGCATTCCACGCACCCAGCACTCTGTGTGTAAGAAACTTACCCCTGACATTCCCTCAGTACCGACTTCTAAGCAGCTAAAACTACGTCCCCACATGTTAGGCACTTCAAGCCTTGGAAAATGCCTCTGGCTATCCACATGGTCAAAGCCTCTCACCATCTTATACACCTCTATCAGGTCACCTCTCATCCTCCGTCGCTCCAAGAAGGAAAGGCCAAGTTCACTCAATCTATTCTCATAAGGCATGCTCTCCAATCCAAGAGCAACATCCTTGTAAATCTACTCTACACTCTCTGTAGTATCCACATCCTTCCTGTAGTGAGGACACCAGAACTGAACACAGGACTCCCAAGTGGGGTCCAACTAAGCCCACAGCCCTGCCGCGTTGGGGTACAATTACTTTTGTACAGGTTAGGAGAAATATAGCTTCAACATCACCTCACAGCTCTTGAACTCAATCCCACGGTTGATGAAGCCCATCACACCAGACACCTTCCTAACAACACTGCCAACCTCCACAGCAGCTTTGAGTGTCGAATGGACATGGACCCCAAGATCTCTCTGACCGTCCACAATGCCAATAGTCTTACCATTAATATTATATTCTGTGTTCAAATTTGACCTGCAGAAATGAACCTCTTCATCTGTGTTGAACTCCATCTGCGCTTCCCAGTTCTGCATCCGAGGCAAGGAAATAGATTGCTGAGCCTCTGGCGAAGATCATTATGTCCCCATTGTCCACGGGAATTGTACCGGAGTATTGGAGGGAGGCGAATGTTGTCCCCTTGTTCAAAAAGGGTAGTAGGGATAGTCCAGATAATTATAGACCATTGAGCCTTACATCTGTGGTGGGAAAGCTGTTGGAAAAGATTCAGAAAGATAGGATTTATTGGCATTTAAAGAATCATGGTCTGATCAGTGACAGTCAGCATGGCTTTCTGAAGGACAGATCGTGTCTAAAAAGCCTGATAGAGTTCTTTTAAGAGGTGACCAGACATATAGATGAGGGTAGTGCAGTGGATGTGATCTACATGGATTTTAGTAATGCATTTGATTAAGTTACACGCGGTGGGCTTATTCATAAAGTCAGAAGGCTTGGGAACCAGGGATGTTTGACCAGGTGGATTCAGAATTGGCTTGCCTGCAGAAAGCAGAGAGTTCTGGGAGGGAGTACATTTGGATTGGAGGGTTGTGACTAGTGGTATCCCACAAGAGTCAGTTCTGGGACCCCTACTTTTTGTGATTTTTATTAACGACCTGGACGTGGGGGTAGGAGAATGGGTTGGCAAGTTTGCATAAGACACAAAGATTGGTGGTGTTGTGGATAATGAAGAGGATTGTCTAAGATTGCAGAGAGACATTGAAAGGATGCAGGAGTGGGCTGAGAATTGGCAGATGGAGTTCAACCCAAAGAAGTGTGAGGTGGTACACTTTGGAAGGACAAACTCCAAGGCAGAGTACAAAGTAAATGGCAGGATACTTCGCAGTGCAGCGGAGCAGAGGGATCTGGGGCTACATGTACACAGATCCCTGAAAGTTGCCTCACAGGTAGACAAAGTAGTTACGAAAGCTTATGCGGTGTCAGCTTTCATAACTTGAGGGACAGAGTTTAAGAGTCGCGATGTAATGATGTAGCTCTATAAAACTCTGGTTGGGCCACAGGGAGTACTCTGTCCAGTTCCGGTCATCTCACTATAAGAAGAATGTGGAAGCACTGGAAAGGGTACAGAGCAGATTTACCAGAATGCTGCTTGGTTTAGAGAGTATGGATTATGATCAGAGATCAAGGGAGCTAAGGCTTTACTCTCTGGAGAGAAGGAGGATGAGAGGAGAAATGATAGAGGTATAGTTGATATTAAGGGGAATAGATAGAGTGGACAGGCAGCGCCTCTTCCCCAGGGCACCACTGCTCAATACAAGAGGACATGGCTTTAAGGTAAGGGGAGGGAAGTTCAAGGGGGATATTAGAGGAAGATTTTATACTCAGAGAGTGGTTGGTGCGTGGAATGCACTGCCCGAGTAAGTGGTGGAGGCAGATACACTAGTGAAGACTACTAGACAGATGTATGGAGGAATTTAAGCTAAGGGAGGCAGAGTTTAAGGGTCAGCACAACATTGTGGGCCGAAGGGCCTGTACTGTGCTGTATAGTTCTGTGTTCTATCTATTTCTCGCTGGAATCTCTCTTTTAGTTTAATTGTTTATTGAAGGCACGACACAGTCCAGAAAACTTAATGCATTACATTTTCCTCCATTTTGCTTTGATACCTTACCCCGAAACAACACCACAACGTCATCAGTGGGGCCTTCTGGGAGTTGTAGTCATTGGTCCTCGCTCGCTCCCTGTCAAAGCATGTTTCGTCAGCCACCACAGACGTCCCCGAAACAGACCCACCGAGGCGCGAAGGGGAATCACAACCGTCCTTGTGGGCGCCGAGGCCGGCGACACCGACAGAAGCGACTCGCTGATCTCCGCCATGGCGATGGAGCGGAAGAGGAGGGGCTGGTCATGGGCCGATTTCCTCCAGCCTATCGTAGCTCAGACGTAACACTGACCCCTGCTGTCATTGGCTGCAGTGCCTGTCGCTCAAATGGGAACTCGGAAGGTGATTAGTTTATGTGAACGTCAGTCAGCCTTCCAGTCTTTATGAGTTTGGATTTGGATTTATAACGGGACAGGAAGCAAATTGGGAGAAATGTGAGTTTTTATGTGATGGTGCATCAGTCTCCGAGTTACATTATTAACAATAAAAGGGCAAAGGCCGTGGTGAGGAAGTAGGTGATTTATTGGAGGTTATATGAAGGGATATCAAACTTGGAATTGTTTGGGATATGATTTAGAAAATGGGATTTGTGGGGATCATAATATTCCAGTGTTGATTATTGAGGGCAAAATGATTGTTACTGAAACAGGGAAGGTTGTGTTACTGGCTGGGTCATTTGATGAGATTAATTTAAGTGAAGAAGTTAAACAATATAGGGATATGTTTTTCAGTGAATACCCTGATGTGCTGGAAGTCAGCTGCAGCAATGATAGTATCACTGATGGAGAGATTTCTTTGTATGAATTTAAGAAGTCTATTAATAATGCAGGTCAGGTGTCTCCAGGAAAGAGTGATATTTGAAATTGTAATTGTATATAATTCGCATTTGTAAAATATTAAATATTTGAATTGTGCATCTACTTTCCTCATGGAAAATGGAAATAGTAGTGCCTGAAAACCTGGCAGATCCCCACTTGATCCTTCTAGTTAAGGGCCTATATCGTGAAAGTCTCATTTATGTAAACTTATGGAATGTATAGTAATCAAGCGCTTGAGTTATATTTTGGAAAGAGTGGTGATAAAGTGTTTTATTAGAGTGGATTTTGGAAGTGTGAAATGACATTAGATTCAGTTTTAGGTTTGGAAGATGATATTCGGAAAGCACAATTAAATAAAGATGTTGTAATAGCAATATTTCTTGAGACTGAAAAGGGAAATGATATGGAAGAAAGGACTTTTGATTAAATTAGGAGTAAGGGGGACATTGTATAATTTTTCTGAGTTTTTTTTTTGTATGGACTGTCCAAGTAAAGGTCGGCATGTCTGTGTCTATGAGATAGAGAATGAGATCCCACAAGGCAGTATTTGTAGCCCTTCATTATTTAATATTATGATTAATGATATTTTCTCTGAGATGGGAAAACCACAATATACAGATGACTTAGCTTTATGGATTTGAGGTATTAACTGCAATTTACAATTAATGGATCAAACAGTGGGCAGATTGATGAGGATTGTAAGCTTTCAGTCGTTAAAACACATTACGTGGTTTACAAACAGCATTAATAGACTTGCAGTTGATTTTAATTTATAGGATTAATGTCTTGAGGAAGTGTCAGTGGTAAGATTTCTCATTATGTGGATGGATAATAAGCTGACGGGGAAGCAACTATCAGTAAAATAATTGATAAATGTAAAGGAGCTTTAAATCTCCTCAGACATCTATGTGGGTATTCTTGGGTGCAACATGAAAATCTTTGACCAATTATATTTGTTTAATTTGATCTGTTCTTGATTATGTCTGTGTGGCTTGTGGATCACCTTCATCTTCAAATTAAAAGTGTTTGTATGTGATACAATTACAGACTTTTAGATTGTGTTCTGGTGCGGTAATGTTGTCTCCTGTTTTGGCTTTACTGATTGCAATGGGACAATTGCCCTCAAAGATTCAAGTTGATGTCAACATACTGGATTAATTTGCGGGTCAAGGAAATGATCATCCTGTCAAAGGTGCGCTGGAGGACGGTTGGGGACATCACTAGAAGAGTGTTTTTTGTTTTGGGTGGCTGGGTTCTTACCACGCTGCGAATATGGGTGTGTTTGATGATACAGTATGTCCCACTGTAGCTTTCTCTGTAACCCCACATTGTTTTTTCCAATGACTTCAGGTGATTTTAGTTTTTACACGATCGGATTCAGTTCTGCCTGAGAGTCTGTTGGTCATCAGTATATTAATGAAAGTTATTATCATACAGTAACCATTTTTACAGATGAATCAAAAGATAATTTAATTGGGGATGTTGGTGTGGCTGTTTTTGTGTGCCTGAATTGCAGGTAATGATAAAGAAATGACTTATAGCCATTTATCAGCACAGAAGGCAGAATTCTTTGCCAACAGTTTAGGCTTACAGTGGATGGAAGAAATTGGTCCTTATAATTTGCTCAGAATACATTTCGGTTTTGATGAGTCTTAAACAGGTCATTCTGGCAGTAGGTCAGATTGACTGTTGGAAACTTGTCAAACGGTATTTCATATATAAAGTTTGATTTATATGTCTGCACATTATGGGGCCCTGCACATCACGCTGTTGAGGTAAATGATGATTTTGATTGTTTAGCTCCAAAAGCTGTTAAATGTTAAGCTGTGGATATAGACCCACTTAGCAAATTAGAAGCTAAAAGGTTGGTAGTGTTAAGAATTAGGGGCTTATGGCAAGACGTAGGATAATGGACGTAAAGACAGACACCTTTCCAGAATACATAAACCTGTTGGGTTTATAGAAGAAGGGCTTAAAACAAGTGAAGGAATGATATTCACATGACAGAAATATCCACACTATGCTTAATTACGCCTTGTAACTAATTGGAAAACTTCATTCTGTGTCGTGTACATTTTGTCATTATGAAACCGTCGAAACACATACTACTTCAATGTGAAGCGTACAAGGCTGAAGAAAAATCAAATGCAGTCTTAAGTACAATCTTTGCGAGGGTAGATAGTTTTCAAATAAAAGCTATTAAATTATGGGACTGACTATAAATCAATTCACAGTTTGAGCTGGAAAAGGCACGTAATAATTGTGTTAAACGTAAGGAAATGACATAAAGGGTAGCAAAGGTGAGTGGGCTGTTGGATTACTGGGATGCTCTTTTTATTTATTTATTAAATTTTTAGAAAATTACAAAGAATAAATGTAATGAAAAATTAGTAAGAAAAAGAAAAATAATATTAATCCTCCTCCCCCTCCCCACCTTAACCCTTATCTAAAGAAAGAAATAAGGAAGAAAAAGATTGCCTCGATATTGGAGGATACCCACATGCTCCATGGAGTTCAAAATAATATTTATATGTATTCTTACTTTCCCCAATTACATTATAATTTTATCTTCAAAGGACCTCTATATTTAATACCATCTTTTGTAGGTATGGGAGCCAAATTTTGAAAAATATATGATATTCATTTCTCAGATTATATGTAATTTTTTCAAGTGGAATACAACAATATATTTCATTATTCCAATGATCCATAGTTAAATATAACTCAGATTTCCAAGTAATTGCGATAACTTCTTTAGCTACTTCCAATGCAATATTTTTAAATTTTTTCTGATACTTATTCAATTTAATTTTCAGTATTGTCCTTTCAATATCTCCTAATAAAAATAATATTGGACTATTTGGGAGTTGAACTCCAGTACTTTGTTCCAATAAAAGTCAGATATATCGAAAATGGTTGAATTTTAAAACAAGACCAAGTAGAATGTAAAAAAGTACCAATTTCTTGATTACATCGAAAGCATTGGTCAGACATATTTGAATTTAATCTCTTTATTTTCTGTGGTGTTATATATAATTGATGTAAAAATTATATTGTATTAATCTAATTTGAACATTTATTGTATTTATCATACTATCAGAACATAATCTTGACCAACTTTTTCCAACAATTTTAAAATTCAAATCAGTTTCCCATTTTTGTCTTGATTTATGAATTCCAGATTCAGTCTGTTTTTGAATCAAATTGTACATACAAGATGTATTTTTTTAAATTTTTCCTTTTTGAATTAATATTTCTATTTCACTAAGTTTTGGCATCAACATTGTTTGACCCAGCTTTTTTCGTAAATTGTCCTTTAATTGAAAATAAGAGAAAAGAGTGTTGTTTGATATTTTATATTTATTTTTTCATTGATCAAACGACATCAATATACCTCCTTCAAAACTATTACGTATATATTTAATCCCCTTTTGGAACCAATTATGTAAAAGTTTATTATCCATTGTAAAAGGAATAAGCCTATTTTGAATTAAAGTTTGCTAATAAAGATTTCTTTATCTTATCGTCCATATTTACCTTATTCCATAAATCAATCAAGAGTCTTAATATAGGAGATTCTTTTTTTTCCCGTATCAATTTGGATTCCCATTTGTATGTAAAATCTTCTGGTATGTTTTCTCCTATCTTATCTAATTTTATTCTAATCCATGCCGGGTTTTTTTTTCATCAAAAAAAGATGCAATAAATCTAAGTTGATTTCCTTTATCATAATTCTTAAAATTTGGAAGTTGTAACCCTCCTAAATCAAATTTACATCTCAATTTTTCCAATGATATTCTTGACATCTTTCCTTTCCAAAGAAATTTCCTTACATATTTATTTAGTTCTTGAAAAAACTTCTGCGGTAATTGTATTGGTAAAGTTTGGAATAAATATTGCAATCTATGGAATATATTCATTTTTACAGCATTAACTCTACCTATTAATGTTATTGGTAACATCATCCATTTATCAAGATCCTCTTTTATTTTTTTTAATAATGGCAAATAATTTTGTTTATATAAATTTTTACATCATTGTCAACTCTGATACCTAAATATTTTATCCCATTTATTGACCATCGAAATTGAGTTACTAATCGACATTGATTATAATTTAGTTTGGTAAGGGGTAAAATTTCACTTTTATCCCAATTTAATTTATACCCTAATACTTTCCCGTATTCTTCCAATTTAAAAGATAATCTTTGCAAAGATTGTAATGTGTTTGTTAAATAAATCAAAACATCATCAGCAAATAAATTAATCTTATATTCTTCTTGATTAACTCTAAAACCACCAAAATCTGAATCTGTTCTAATTAATTCAGCTAATGGTTCTTTTGCCAATACGAATAAAGCAGGTGATAACGGGCAGCCTTGTCCAGTTGACCTCGTTAAGCAAAATGGTGTTGAAATCTGAGCATTTGTAACTACTTTAGCTTGAGGATTAGTATTTAAGGTTTTAATCCATTGTATAAAAGATCTTCCTAGCTCATATTTTTCCAATACCTTAAACAAAAAATCCCATTCCAATCTATCAAATGCTTTTTCTGCATCCAAAGCAAATGCCACACTCATTTCCTCTCTTTTTTGTGCCAGATGAATTATACTAAGTAACCAGGTTAGATTATCCATTGATTGTCTGTTTTTAATAAAATCTGTTTGATCCATATGTATTAATTTTGGTAAATATTTAGATATTCTATTAGATAAAATTATTGCTATTATCTTATAATCTGTATTCAACAAAGAAATAGGCCTATATGATGTTGGTTTTAGAGGATCTCTTTTTTTGGCAATACCGTTATGATCGCTGTTAAAAAAGATTGTGGGAGTTTATGCATTCTTTCCACTTGGTATATTAATTCCATAAAGGGAGGAATTAATATATCTTTAAATTTTTTTATAAAATTCAGGAGGAAAACCATTTTCTTCTGGGGATTTATTACTCTGAAGTGATCCTAAAGCTTCTTCAACCTCTTTTAATGTAAAGGGCATATCTAATCCTTTCTGTTCTTCCAAATTAAATTTTGGAAGGGTTATTTGTGATAAAAAATTTATCTATCTCAGTAATCTTATTTTGTGATTCTGATTGATATAGTTCAGTATATAAAAAAAAATAAAGTTTCATTAATTTCTAAAGGTTTATCAGCAACCTTATTTACACTTGTTCTAATTGCATTTATTGTTTTAAAAGCCTGTTCTGTTTTCAACTGCCAAGCAAGAATTTTATGTGATCTTTCAACTAATTCATAATATTTCTGTTTAGTTCTCATAATTACTTTTTCTGTACGATATGTCTGGAGTGTATTATATTGTAGTTTTTTATTAACAAGTTGTCTTTATTTTTCTTCTGTCATATATCATTGAGATTCTTTTTCTAACTTTATGATATCTTTTCCCAATTTTCCTTCTTAATTTTAGATGTATAACTTACAATCTGACCCCTTAAAATATGCTTTCATCGCTTCCTATAATACAATTTTATCCTCAATTGAATGTAAATTTGTATCCAAAAAAAATTGAATCTGTTTTTTCATAAAATCACAAAAATCTTGACGTTTTAATAAAATTGTATTAAATCTCCATCTAAGTTTTATGTCTATTTGAATAAAATGAATAATCTCTTTCTCTTGGATTAATTTTTCTCCATATATCAATCAGGTTTAAATCTTCCATTAATGATAAAGTTAGTTTTATTACTTTTAATTTTGTAACAACTTTAGTTGACCTATCCAAAACTGGATCTAAACAAAAATTAAAATCTCTGCTTATTAATATTTTATAATTTGCGTCAGCCAAGTTCAAAAAATCTTCTTGTATGAATTTTGCATCATTTTCATTTGGTGCATAAATGTTCATAAAAGTCCATAATTCTGAAAAAATTTGACAATGTATAATCACATATCTCTCCACAGAATCAATTATTACATTTTGTATTTTAATTGGTAAAGATTTATTAACCGAAATTGCAACTCCTCTCGATTTTGAATTAAATGAAGTTGCTATAACATTTCCAACCCAATCTCTATTTAATTTCTTATGCCTGTGAACTTACTGAACACATCCTTGCCAGAAAAAAAACTTATCCCAATCCACTCTTCCTGGATCCTTTTTCATTTCCACAAAATTGGCCGTTCTCCAATTTTACCAGAACATTGAGCTGCCAGTTCTGCCCCTCACTAATAGCAGTAATGACGTTATCCCACGTGTCAACCCAAGCCCTGAACTCATCTGTTTTACCGACAATACTCCGTGCATTGAAATAGATGTACCTGAGAATATGTATATCATCCGCTTTTTTTTCATTTCCGTTTATACATGCAGTCCTCTCATGTTCCCTATCCTCCTGCACCTCACTATCTGCTCTAACACTCTGGTTCCCCTCCCTCTGCAAATCTAGATTAAATTCCCCGGAGCAGCACTGGCAAATCTACCCGCAAGAATTTTATTCCCCCCCCCCCCCGCCCAGTTTAGGGGCAAACCGTCCCGTCTGAACAGGCCCCACCTTCCCGGGAACAAAGCCCAATTGTCCAGAAACATGAAACCCTCCCTCCTGCACCATCCCCTGAGCCACGTATTTAGCTGCACTCTCCGCACATTTATATTTACAGGGACTTTACTCCTGACGCCGGTCCCGGGACCCGACCCGTTTACAGACCCGGAGCGGAACCGGAGCAGATTCTCAGCCACTGGTTTCCACCCAAGGTCCGGAAGAGAGGATAAAGTTTCCCCGTGAATTTATTCCCAGTGAAGGTGTGGAGATGGGACTTGGTCTCCGCGTTGTAAAATGAAACTGTCCCGGACTCGTAACTGAGATAAACTCCCACCCTCCCGGGGATGGGACCGGCAGCGAGACGGGACTCGGGGGAGGGGAAACCGAACACGTCATAATCCCGATGTAACACGTCACCAAACCGCCCGATATACCAGAATCCGGTCTCCGGACCCAGACTGACCCATCCCTCCCTCTCCACAGACTCTGCGGCGACTCCCAGACCCCAGTACTGAATCCCCGTCACCTCCACCTCCCAGTAATGTCTCCCCGATGTGAATCCCTCCGATCCCAGCACACAAGGCCAGTCTGTGAATCTCTTCCCGGTGTCAGGGAGATTCCACCGGGTCCCGGTCCATCTCACACTCTTCCGATCCTCAGACACCTCGAGCCGCGGATTCGCCGTTTCCACATCCAGGGTGACAGAGACTGGGGGGGAGAAGCAGAGAATTAGAGAGTCCCCGGGGATCGGGGGTGAGACTCGGACAGCGCGGCCCCGGGGATCGGGGCGGGGGTGACTCGGACGGCGCGGCCCCGGGGATCGGGGCGGGGGTGACTCGGACGGCGCGGCACTGAGGATCGGGGGGAGACTCGGACGGCGCGGCCCCGGGGATCGGGGGGAGACTCGGACAGCGCGGCCCCGGGGATCGGGGGGAGACTCGGACAGCGCGGCCCCGGGGATCGGGGGGAGACTCGGACAGCGCGGCCCCGGGGATCGGGGGGAGACTCGGACAGCGCGGCCCCGGGGATCGGGGGGAGACTCGGACAGCGCGGTCCCGGGGGATCGGGGGGAGACTCGGACTGCGCGGCCCCGGGGATCGGGGGGAGACTCGGACAGCGGGGCCCCGGGGATCGGGGCGGGGGAGACTTGGACAGCGCGGCCCCGGGGATCGGGGGAGACTCGGACAGCGCGGCCCCGGGGATCGGGGGGAGACTCGGACAGCGCGGCCCCGGGGATCGGGGGGAGACTCGGACTGCGCGGCCCCGGGGATCGGGGGGAGACTCGGACAGCGGGGCCCCGGGGATCGGGGCGGGGGAGACTTGGACAGCGCGGCCCCGGGGATCGGGGGGAGACTCGGACAGCGCGGCCCCGGGGATCGGGGGGAGACTCGGACAGCGCGGCCCCGGGGATCGGGGGGAGACTCGGACAGCGCGGCCCCGGGGATCGGGGCGGGGGAGACTTGGACAGCGCGGCCCCGGGGATCGGGGGGAGACTCGGACAGCGCGGCCCCGGGGATCGGGGGAGACTCGGACAGCGCGGCCCCGGGGATCGGGCGGAGACTCGGACAGCGCGGCCCCGGGGATCGGGGGAGACTCGGACAGCGCGGCCCCGGGGATCGGGGGGAGACTCGGACAGCGCGGCCCCGGGGATCGGGCGGAGACTCGGACAGCGCGGCCCCGGGGATCGGGGGAGACTCGGACAGCGCGGCCCCGGGGATCGGGGGGAGACTCGGACAGCGCGGCCCCGGGGATCGGGGGGAGACTCGGACGACGCGGCCCCGGGGATCGGGGGGAGACTCGGACAGCGGGGTCCCGGGGATCGGGGGGAGACTCGGACAGCGCGGCCCCGGGGATCGGGGGGAGACTCGGACAGCGCGGCCCCGGGGATCGGGGCGGGGGAGACTCGGACAGCGGGGTCCCGGGGATCGGGGGGAGACTCGGACAGCGGGGCCCCGGGGATCGGGGGGGAGACTCGGACAGCGGGGCCCCGGGGATCGGGGGGAGACTCGGACAGCGGGGCCCCGGGGATCGGGGGAGACTCGGACAGCGCGGCCCCGGGGATCGGGGGGAGACTCGGACAGCGCGGCCCCGGGGATCGGGGGGAGACTCGGACGACGCGGCCCCGGGGATCGGGGGGAGACTCGGACAGCGGGGTCCCGGGGATCGGGGGGAGACTCGGACAGCGCGGCCCCGGGGATCAGGGAGAGACTCGGGCAGCGCGGCCCCGGGGATCGGGGGTAGACTCAGACAGCGCGGTCCCGGTGATCGGGGGTAGACTCAGACAGCGCGGTCCCGGTGATCGGGGGGGAGACTCGGACAGCGGGGTCCCGGGGATCGGGGGGAGACTCGGACAGCGGGGTCCCGGGGATCGGGGGGAGACTCGGACAGCGGGGTCCCGGGGATCGGGGGGAGACTCGGACAGCGCGGTCCCGGGAATCGGGGGGAGACTCGGACAGCGCGGCCCCGGGAATCGGGGGGAGACTCGGACAGCGCGGCCCCGTGATGGGGGGGAGACTCGGACAGCGCGGCCCCGGGGATCGGGGGGAGACTCGGACAGCGCGGCCCCGGGGATCGGGGGGAGACTGGGACAGCGCGGCCCCGGGGATCGGGGGGAGACTCGGACAGCGCGGCACCGTGGATCGGGGGGAGACTCGGACAGCGCGGTCCCGGGGATCGGGGGAGACTCGGACAGCGCGGTCCCGGGGATCGGGGGGAGATTCGGACAGCGCGGTCCCGGGGATCGGGGGGAGACTCGGACAGCGCGGCCCCGGGGATCAGGGAGACTCGGACAGCGGGGCCCCGGGGATCGGGGGGAGACTCGGACAGCGGGGCCCCGGGGATCGGGGGGAGACTCGACAGCGCGGCCCCGGGGATCGGGGGGGAGACTCGGACAGCGCGGCCCCGGGGATCGGGGGGAGACTCGGGCAGCGCGGCCCCGGGGATCGGGGGGAGACTCGGGCAGCGGAGCCCCGGGGATGGGGGGGAGACTCGGACAGCGCGGCCCCGGGGATCGGGGGGAGACTCGGACAGCGCGGCCCCGGGGATCGGGGGGAGACTCGGATAGCGCGGCCCCGGGGATCGGGGGAGACTCGGGCAGCGGAGCCCCGGGGATGGGGGGGAGACTCGGACAGCGCGGCCCCGGTGATCGGGGGGAGACTCGGACAGCGCGGCCCCGGGATCGGGGGGAGACTCGGACAGCGGGGCCCCGGGGATCGGGGGGAGATTCGGACAGCGGGACCCCGGGGATCGGGGGGAGAATCGGACAGCGCGGTCCCGGGGATCGGGGGGAGACTCGGGCAGCGCGGCCCCGTGGATCGGGGGTAGACTCGGACAGCGCGGCCCCGGGGATCGGGGGTAGACTCGGGCAGCGCGGCCCCGGGGATGGGGGGGAGACTCGGGCAGCGCGGCCCCGGGAATCGGGGGAGACTCGGACAGCGCGGCCCCGGGGATCGGGGGAGAGACTCGGGCAGCGCGGCCCCGGGAATCGGGGGTAGACTCGGACAGCGCGGTCCCGGTGATCGGGGGTAGACTCAGACAGCGCGGTCCCGGTGATCGGGGGGGAGACTCGGACAGCGGGGTCCCGGGGATCGGGGGGAGACTCGGACAGCGGGGTCCCGGGGATCGGGGGGAGACTCGGACAGCGCGGTCCCGGGAATCGGGGGGAGACTCGGACAGCGCGGCCCCGGGAATCGGGGGGAGACTCGGACAGCGCGGCCCCGTGATGGGGGGGAGACTCGGACAGCGCGGCCCCGGGGATCGGGGGGAGACTCGGACAGCGCGGCCCCGGGGATCGGGGGGAGACTGGGACAGCGCGGCCCCGGGGATCGGGGGGAGACTCGGACAGCGCGGCCCCGTGGATCGGGGGGAGACTCGGACAGCGCGGTCCCGGGGATCGGGGGAGACTCGGACAGCGCGGTCCCGGGGATCGGGGGGGAGATTCGGACAGCGCGGTCCCGGGGATCGGGGGGAGACTCGGACAGCGGGGCCCCGGGGATCGGGGGGAGACTCGGACAGCGGGGCCCCGGGGATCGGGGGGAGACTCGGACAGCGCGGCCCCGGGGATCGGGGGGAGACTCGGACAGCGCGGCCCCGGGGATCGGGGGGAGACTCGGGCAGCGCGGCCCCGGGGATCGGGGGGAGACTCGGGCAGCGGAGCCCCGGGGATGGGGGGGAGACTCGGACAGCGCGGCCCCGGGATCGGGGGGAGACTCGGACAGCGCGGCCCCGGGGATCGGGGGGAGACTCGGATAGCGCGGCCCCGGGGATCGGGGGGAGACTCGGGCAGCGGAGCCCCGGGGATGGGGGGGAGACTCGGACAGCGCGGCCCCGGTGATCGGGGGGAGACTCGGACAGCGCGGCCCCGGGGATCGGGGGGAGACTCGGACAGCGGGGCCCCGGGGATCGGGGGGAGATTCGGACAGCGGGACCCCGGGGATCGGGGGGAGAATCGGACAGCGCGGTCCCGGGGATCGGGGGGAGACTCGGGCAGCGCGGCCCCGTGGATCGGGGGGAGACTCGGACAGCGCGGCCCCGGGGATCGGGGGTAGACTCGGGCAGCGCGGCCCCGGGGATGGGGGGGAGACTCGGGCAGCGCGGCCCCGGGAATCGGGGGGAGACTCGGACAGCGCGGCCCCGGGGATCGGGGGGGAGACTCGGACAGCGCGGCCCCGGTGATCGGGGGGAGACTCGGACAGCGCGGCCCCGGGGATCGGGGGGAGACTCGGACAGCGGGGTCCCGGGGATCGGGGGAGACTCGGACAGCGCGGCCCCGGGGATCGGGGGGAGACTCGGACAGCGCGGCCCCGTGATGCGGGGGAGACTCGGACAGCGCGGCCCCGGGGATCGGGGGGAGACTCGGACAGCGCGGCCCCGGGGATCGGGGGGAGACTCGGGCAGCGCGGCCCCGGGGATCGGGGGGAGACTCGGACAGCGCGGCCCCGTGATGCGGGGGAGACTCGGACAGCGCGGCCCCGGGGATCGGGGGGAGACTCGGACAGCGCGGCCCCGGGGATCGGGGGGAGACTCGGGCAGCGCGGGCCCCGGGGATCGGGGGAGACTCGGACAGCGCGGCCCCGGGGATCGGGGGAAGACTCGGGCAGCGCGGCCCCGGGGATCGGGGGGAGACTCGGGCAGCGGAGCCCCGGGGATGGGGGGGAGACTCGGACAGCGCGGCCCGGGGATCGGGGGGAGACTCGGACAGCGCGGCCCCGGGGATCGGGGGGAGACTCGGATAGCGCGGCCCCGAGGATCGGGGGGAGACTCGGGCAGCGGAGCCCCGGGGATGGGGGGGAGACTCGGACAGCGCGGCCCCGGTGATCGGGGGGAGACTCGGACAGCGCGGCCCCGTGGATCGGGGGGAGACTCGGACAGCGGGGCCCCGGGGATCGGGGGGAGATTCGGACAGCGGGACCCCGGGGATCGGGGGAGAATCGGACAGCGCGGTCCCGGGGATCGGGGGGAGACTCGGGCAGCGCGGCCCCGTGGATCGGGGGGAGACTCGGACAGCGCGGCCCCGGGGATCGGGGGTAGACTCGGGCAGCGCGGCCCCGGGGATGGGGGGGAGACTCGGGCAGCGCGGCCCCGGGAATCGGGGGGAGACTCGGACAGCGCGGCCCCGGGGATCGGGGGGGAGACTCGGACAGCGCGGCCCCGGTGATCGGGGGGAGACTCGGACAGCGCGGCCCCGGGGATCGGGGGGAGACTCGGACAGCGGGGTCCCGGGGATCGGGGGAGACTCGGACAGCGCGGCCCCGGGGATCGGGGGGAGACTCGGACAGCGCGGCCCCGTGATGCGGGGGAGACTCGGACAGCGCGGCCCCGGGGATCGGGGGGAGACTCGGACAGCGCGGCCCCGGGGATCGGGGGGGAGACTCGGGCAGCGCGGCCCCGGGGATCGGGGGGAGACTCGGACAGCGCGGCCCCGGGGATCGGGGGGAGACTCGGACAGCGCGGTCCCGGGGATCGGGGGGGAGACTCGGA